>NW_006434839.1:6927498-6962400 GCF_000325575.1 Pteropus alecto
GTCCTTCTGTACCCAGCAAGTCTCACCTCAGCTCTCACGCAGACAATGTCTCCCTTTAAGTCCCTGGTGCCCCCTGCGTGCAACCGAATCGTCACTGGTGCTCAGAGCGAGCAGGTCTGTCACCACAAAAATCTGCTCGCAGACATGGCCCCTTTAAGAAGCTTCTGCTGCTGCTGCCGCTGCAGCCTCCATCTCACTCAGCGGCTGGGGACTGGGCAGCCCCTCATCCTCGCCCCGTCCTACTTTCTGCTGTTGCAAGGTGACTTCTTGGACTTCTCCCTAGTTATATGGCTTGTTCATTTAGATTCCAGGCAATTTTTCCTAGCTGCTACGTCTTATTACCATCACTACTTTGATTTGTCGCCAGAGATGAACTGAGCCTCTATCATCTACGCCATTTTTTCCTCCTATGCATGAATTCTTTTTTTTTTGAAGCATTTTATTTTATTTTATTATTAGTTTCAAGTATATAGTACATTGGTTAGACATTTATATAGTTTATGAAATGATCCCCCTGATTACTCTGTCACCCATCTGGCTCTACACATAGCCATTAGATTACTGCTGACTACATTTCCTATGCCGTGCTCCCCATCCCCATGACTATCTATCAACTACTCATTTGTACTTCTTTAACCCTTCACCAATTTCTCCCATACTGATTCCCCCACACCCCTCCCCTCTAGAAGTCACCAGATTGTCCTCTGTATTTACGAATCTGTTTTTGTTTAGTTTGTTCTTCGTGTTTCTTAAATTCTGCATTAAGTGAAATCATATGGTATTTATCTTCTTCTGTATGACTTATTTTGCTCAGCATAATAACCTTTAGGTCCATCCATGTTATTGCGAATGCTAAGATTTTATTTTTTTTATAACTGAGTAATATTCTATTGTATATATGAACCATAACTTCTTTACCCAATAGTCTGTTGATGGGCATTTAGGTTGCTTCCATATCTTGGCTATTGTAAATAGCACTGCCGTGAACATAGGGGTGCATAGATATTTACGAATTAGTGTTTGGGTTTTCTTTGGATAAATACCCAGAGGTGCAATTGCTGGTTCAAAAGGTAGATCCATTTTTAATTTTTTGAGGAACTTCCAGACTATTTTCCATAGTGGCTATGCCAATTTGCAATCCCGCCAACAGTGTATGAGGGTTCCCTTTTCTCCATATCCTCGCCAGCACTTGTTGCTTTTTGATTTATTGGTGGTAGCCATTCTGACAGATGTGAGGTGATATCTCGTGGTCTTAATTTGCATTTCTTTGATGATTAGTGACCTTGCGCATCTTTTCATATGTCTATTGGCCATCTGTATTTCCTCTTTGGAGAAATATCTATTCAGGTCTTCTGCCCTCTTTTTATTTAGATTGTTTGTTGTTGTTGTTGTTGTTGTTGTTGTTGTTGAGTTGTCTGAGTTCTTTATATATTTAAATTAATTAAACGAACTAATATGGAATACAATTAAAAATTCAGTTCCTCAGTCTCACTAGCACATTTCAAGTGCTCAATAGCACATGTGTCTATATAAAACATTTCCATGATCCCAGAAAGTTCTATGGATGACCATCTAAACTATATTTAGATGGAAGAGAATAAATGCATATCCTTGGGGTTCTGAAGCCTCTTCCAGAACTTTATTAGGGAAGAAATTTCTTTGAAGACTCTCATTTTCTTTTACAAGCTCATGTAAAATTTTCATTCTACGATATAAGGCATATGCATTTGCTGTAATGTTAAAATTTGATTTTAAATGCTGAAGATTGAATAAAATTGACAAACCACGAAGGCATTAGATTTATCCTGCAGTTTTTCATATTGCAGCTGGAGGAACACAACTTTTGGAGAACTGAGGCTCTTGCTCTCCTCTGCCTGTCACCAGTGGTGAGCCTCCTGCCTTTCCAGAGAGAAGAGGCCATTCCAACAAGGTAGTTCCTAATTAGGTCCTGAGAGTGATTCATGTGCAAACCACTCAGAGAACTTCCACACTCACCCAGTGAGATACTATGAAGCACTCTGAGTTCTTTATATATTTCTTTATATATCTAAATATTCTTTATATATTTAAATATATAAAGAACTCAGATACTCAGGTCCTTTGTTATTGATTCGGTCTATATTTTTTCCAAAGTACTGTTTTCATCTAGTTAAGGTCATTTCAGAATGAAAAGAGCCTGGAGTAATTATATTGCATGTGGTCCTTTAGTAGTGGGCAATGAAAATATAAGGCAAATAATCATTAATTTCTATACTCTTAAGATTAGAAGCAACCTCCAAAGGATATGTATTCTGCACCTAAGCCTCAAGTGGCTTCAGTTATAATTCACAGACTGACCCCAATTTTGTTGCATGAGATCAGGTCCTTTGTTATTGATTCAGTCTATATTTTTTCCAAAGTACTGTTTTCATCTAGCAAAGGCTGGTTAATAATTTCCAGCAAAGAAGATGTCCACAAAAATAAAAATAAAAATGAAATTTTGTGCAGAGCATGGAGGGGGCCTGTGTTGAGATTTGTGACTTCTCTTCAATTCTAAGGGCTTCAGAGGAATTACATGAAATATCTGTGTAGCCTCCTGTTTTAGAATCTAAAACAGATTCGTGCTTAGTTCAAATTTCTCATTTTGTAGTTGAGGTGTACTTCTTCTTTGTGCTCAGGATAGATGGAAATGGTAAATTTCTATCCTTGAAGAAAATATTTTTTAAAACTTCTCATGGTTCTAAAAGTTTATTTTAATGTATTATGCAGGTTTATAGCTTGAAGGAAATCATCTCTTTTCTCTCATCTTCCCCATAGGTGCTCTTTTCCAACTCAGATCACTCTTATTCGTTTCTGGAGCTTCTCCATTTTATCCATGTCCGCTCTAGGGTGAATATGCTGGACAAAATAAGGCCCTAACCAGTGCTACGGACTTGGATTCTACTACATCAAGGGCCATCCAATTTCAATTGGCCCATTGGTTTTCCTCTAACCTGGAGCCTAACACCTGTTTTTCTTTTATTTTCATCCCTGATCAGACCCCTCTATTATGATTCTCTCAGCAAACTGTTGCAAATACATCACATACAGGAATTTTTATTGTAAATATTTGTTTCGATTAATTAGCAATGACCTTATGCTGTAGCCCGACTGTATTTTTCTGTTGTAACCATGTGGTAGCTCTAGCCCCCGGGTAATGCACAGCCCAGCAACATTCCTTAATGATCCTCTTAATTACTCAGTTGGGGTAACCATTCTGTCTAAAAGATCTGCTTTGTAATTATAAAATCAGCCCAGCCAGCCATGTTGACCCATCAATCGCTTGCATTCCGCTGTGTCCTTAAAATGTGCACTGTCTTCTCTCCAAATGATGGGGAAGCTTTGGAAACTGGTGAGCATGTGGCGCAGCTGCTCTCATAATAAACGTCTCTCTGCCTCTCTCAGCTCAGGGCTGCTCCAGAGCTGGGCTTTCTTCCTTTACCTCCTGCCATCTTTTTCTTCACAATAACCGCAAAAAGACACACGGGAATTCATCCTCTCTCTCAAAAACATCTACAAAAAGCTAGTTGCAGTAATTTAGCATAAGCCTGAAAAAGTAATTATGGCCCCTCAGGTTGACTGGCTTGGCTCCCTGGATACAGAAGCTGTTGTTGAAATTGCCACTTAACTCGTTCCTGTTTACTTATCAGTTTTGTATCATCAGCTCCCAAATCAATGCGTGTCCCTTTGTTATTGTGTGTATTGCATTCAATTGTGATGATTTATGGACATTTTGGTCTCCTTTGTTGCACTGGGAGTTCTGGGATGCTAGCACCTAGCTCAGTGACTGGCCCATAGTACAAGCTTAATGCATTTTTGTGGTCAAATGTTGGCAAATGTAAAAGCTGGCAAGTTCTTAACTTTGCTGCTATGTCACATCTTTTCACTTTGAAGGCTCCTGCTGGTAAACTTGTCCTGACTGCAGTATACATGAGGAAACCTTGGAACCATGTAAGATATGTACATCTTGAGCGTCTGGTGAGTATAGCTCCTTTTTTGATATGACAGAAGCACCATTTGGCTGTGTAATGGGATTTCCTAGTCTCCTGGGCGTCCTCTACACACTTGCCCTTGTTTCATTCAGAGAATCATTACGTCCTCATCTACTGCAAAAATATTTCTTCTTTAGGTTCCCCTTGGGAACTAGTAGCCCCTAGAGCCATAGAAATGGTGGATTCTAAGGGCTTACACCTCAGTCACCACCTCTGTCTTGTGGAAACCCTGACTTCTGGAGCAGTGGAGATAGGCTCGGAGATTTTTTTCACGTTGTGAGTGACATGATTTGAATTAAAAGGGAAGGCTTAGAGCAACAGGAATTCTCATTTATTCCTGGTGGGAATGCAAAAATGGCACAGTCACTCTGGAAGACATTTTGGCAGATCTTTGCAAAGCTAAACATAGTCCCTCTACACTACCCAGGATTCATGCTCCTGGGTATTTACCCAGTTGATCTGAAAAGATATATTTACATACAAACCTACACAAAAATGTTTATAGCAGCTTTATTCATAGTTGTCAAAAACTGAAAGGAATCAAGATGTTCTTCAAAAGGTAAATAGACAAACTGTGGTAGGTCCATACTATGGAATGTTATTCAGTAATAGAAATGAGCTATTGAGCTATCAAAATACATGAAGCAATCTTTAAGCTCCTAAGTGAAAGAAGCCAGTCTAAAAGGCAATATATTATATGATTTCAATTACATGACATTCTGGAAAAGGTAAAACTATACAGCCAGTAAAAATAATCAGTGGTTTCCAAGGGTTCAGGGGAGAGAGGGTGGGATGAACAGGTGAAGCACAGAGGTTTCTTTTAAGGCAATAAACTTATTCTGTATGATACTGTAATAGATATGTGACATTATGTATTTGTCGAAAGCCACAGAACTTCACTACACAAAAAGTAAACTTTAATGTATATAATTTTAAAATTATTTAGGGGATTGAGGGATCCCAGGAAAAATGCAGACTATGGTAAGAGAATCTAAAAGTATAAAACGATCTCATTGAAGGAGGCAGGGAGAAAAGGTGCTGACCTAAGTAACTTTGGAAATTAATGGAGTCTATAAGACTAAAGATGAAAGACATTGCACATAAGTACTGTATTCTAGTTGGTAAAGTCATCAGCCACAGGAGTATAGATAAACAGTTCTGATACTGCTATGCATGCATACTGGAAGGGAACAATGAAATAAATGACTGGCTAATGGTAGAAGCCAGGTTTCTCACTGCTGGAATAGAAATTTACAGATCAGCAAAGGAAGAAGCCTAGAATGATTTATTATCATGTGGTAATAAATTTGATTTGGAGACATCAGTATCAGCTCATGTTTAGCTTAATACAGATACAGATAGAAAAAAATACATATATATATAAAATACATATATATATATGTATATACATATATATATGTATTTTTTTTTTCTGTTAGCTGGAAGGGTCTAAATGAACAATGCCCCAGTAGCAACAGCACACTTAGCACCCAGATTTTAGTTTCCAATGTTATTCTCCAATAAAAGGAACCAGGGCTCCTTGAAGAAATGGTAGATTCTAAAAGTAAGGCAAGTGCAATATAAAATATATATATATATTTGGTCTTTCTCTTTGGTTCCTGACATAGAACTCCTAAAACTCTTGGAATTTCTTGAGTGATAGGGTGAGAGGGACATCTTTTATTATTCATAATAAGCCCCTTTCACCCAAGCCTGAGTTTATGCTAATGAGGCTACATTCCAGGGATGGGGCTGGTTGCTAGAAGAACCAACCATGTGATTAGAACTTCGAATCCTACCCAAACACCTCCAGAAAGGGAAGAGGGGTTGAAGGTTGAGTCAATCACCAATGGCCAATGATTTACTCAATCATGTCTATGTAATGGAAACTTCATAAAAACACTAAACCACAAAGTTTAGAGAGGGGAAATAACTTTATAGTGCAGAAAGCTAACAAACACTACCCCAGTCAGGTGATCAAGGTCAACATCAACAGTCATAAATCATGTTACTAGTATATCTTCTTGATATGCTGTGATAAAAATGGTACTTTACCTCTATGGTTTTTTTCTCCATGATAGCCCCAGTCTTATGATGAGAAAAACACAGAAAAATTCCAATAGAGAGGCATCCTACAAAATTCCTGACCAGGACTCCTCAAAACTGTCAAGGACATCAAAAACAAAGAAAGCCTGAAAAACTGTCTTTGCCCAAATGAGCCTTACGAATCTGGGTGGTTGAATATCATGTGGTATTCTGGATGGGATTCTGGAGTAGAAAAAGGACATGAGAGAAAAGCTAAGGAAATCTGAAAAAAAATCATGAATTTTAGTTAATAGTCATAGATCGACATTGGTTCATTAATAGTCACAGATGTACCATCCTTGTTGAAGATGTTAATGGGAGAAACTGGATGTGAGGTATATGGGAACTCTCTGTATTATCTTTCCGATTTTTCTATAACTTCAAAACTGTTCTAAAATATAATCTATTCTAAAAGCGGGGAGTGGCTCTGCGGTCATCAGGGCTATCGTCCTGGTTCCTTTCTCTTGTGCCTCCATATTCTGGGAACCGTACAGTCCATCTGCTTTGCCCGACTTCACCTTGGGCGGAGATGGTGGGGGCAATGCTGGCTGTACTGTTGGCCCTTCCATAGTCACTACCCGTTCTCTGTGCCACTAGAAGTTATGGCCACCATGAATTGCGCCCACAGGGCTCCCTCACCCTCCGACTTCTGTTAGGTTCTGCAGATAGGAGGCGCTGATGAGAGATTAGGAAGGAGAGAGAATTTGGAGTATTTACTCCCCTGCTGTCCCTACTGCTCAGCTGTGGGCTGGCGGTGACTCTGTCGCACAGTCTGAGGCCAGAGCTCTATGTGAGTGTGCCTCCCGACAGCTCTGTCTTGGAGTTTCCCTAACTACCTCTTCTTGCACCTTCAGGCCCAGGCTGGTAACTGTTGCTGTTGTTATCCGGGTATTTTACCATTGCAAATTGGTTTCCTTTAACCCTGCCCACACCCTTGTAAGTAACTCCTTGTCTCAATTTTCCCATTTGAATGGGCCAGCTATACCCTGCCCTGATCCTCCTGATATTCAGGCTGTTAGGGCCCTGATTGCCACCAATACCCACTTATGTGCTCTACCCACCCTGACACCCTGTACCCCCACCAGCCTATAACTTGCATTGATTCTCTAAGAAAGCAAGAAACGTACCCTCTCTGTGCCGCTGTCTGCAGACCAGGTGGAAGGGGGGCATGAGAGTTGTACTGAATCTCCCAACATAAACTAATAGTGAATTCCACTTTCACTACTTACTGGGGGCTTCGTTTGAAGAATGGAGTTATTGCCACAGGCCTACCTCATTTTACCCTGTAAGAATTGCTAATGATAACAACAACAACAAAAATCATTAGTGAATCTAAAGAAATATGCAACAACATCACTTTTATAATCTTTTCTCCTCATTATAAAAGTAATATAGCTTCCACAGTGTTAAATTTTTTACCATAAGCATGTATTACTATTGTAATTAAAAAACTATAACACGACAAAAGAAAAGTAATATATGCTTATTATCAAAAATTTGAAAAATAGTGTTAAAATTTAAAGGAGAAAATGCAAATGACCCACAACGCTGGGACAACAAAACAGCATGTGGAAAGAACATGAGAATTCTCAGTTCAAATACTGGCTTTGCTTTTAGCAGTGACCTTGCAGAAGTCGCTTAGCTCCTCTGAGCCTCATTTGTTACCACTATAAAAAGGCGGGGGTGGGGGGGTGGGGAGGGGACAGTAAATCTCCCTGGCAGTGTTGTGGCAAGACTTAGAGGTAATCTAAGGATGACTTTTAGTTAAATGTCTCATGCAGAATATGTATGAATAAAGACAGACCTGAGTTTGAATCCCTGCCCTGCCAGTTGCCAGCAGGTTGTCCTTGGGAAAGTTAGCTAATCTCTTTAAGTCTGTAAAACAGGGAGATAAAAATGGGAACTATTTCCTAGGGTTAAATAGAGTTGTTAATGAAGAAAGAGCTTCTTGGTAGAGTGAATAGCCCATGGCAAGCAGATTGCCTTGCAGTCACTGTCTTCATCTTCTTTATGATCATCATCTTTACATCTTCATCATCATCAATGACAATTATCATCTTAGGAAAGGAAGTCAATCCCAAAGTTACCCACCAGGTCATAAGAGTATAGTCATAGGAGTATTCCCACACCTACATTCCCAGACCAATAAAACCTGGTAAGAATCAACAGCAGCAATAGCCTTAAATTGAAACAAACAAAAAAAGTAATTTGGTGTGAATGAGAGGGAGGAGGGAGATGGGGGTAGAAGGTGAAAAGGAGGGTGATAGAGGTGGATGTGAGGAGAGGCTGTCTTCTCTAATTTGTCTCAGCAACAAGGGAAGGTATGCCAGCTTTTTATTTATTTTATTCATGCTTGTTTGCTTGCTGAAGAAACCCCCATACTGTTTTCCATGACTTAGGCACTGTTCTAAGTACTACAAATATATTAAATGTGTTACAAACATAAAAACTGTACGAATAGAAACATTTGATTATATGTAGGTCTAGGAGTCTGAGGCCTTTTCTAAAGCAGCAGTTATATCTGTTCTCTCTCACTCCCACTCTCTTTTCTGGTGGTCAATAAAACAGCATTTGTGCACCCAACTACATACCACTTATTCATCAGTTCTTTCAAGAAAGGTCTACTGAGCATCTCTTAAGTCAAGGAAATAGCTTCGCACTGACCTTGTGGTGCTTATATTCCAGTGGAAAGAGACAGACAACAACAAAAATTAGTTCTAAATTATTCTAGGGAGCCCAGCATTTCAGTATGAAGTTCATCAATAGTCTTTCTGAAAGCAGCTTCTGATAGATGAGTGCGTGGCCAAAACCGGAGGACCTGTTTTTGGGAATAAGATTATATGGCAACGCATCAAGGAGAGGAAGACTTGGGTGGGATGATCAGAGGTCTGAGCTGTTTCCCACATTACATCTTTGGTGAGGGTCAGCCTGGGGTCCCCGCCTGAAGATCACAGGAGCTTTGGTGTCTTTAGGTAGACAGTCTCTTCCCACCTTCCCCACATTGCTCCGAAAGCTCTTGGATGTGGCATGTGCCCACACAACCTCCAAGAATCAGAGTAATGCTGAACTCAAAGGCCACGTGGTTTCAGGACTTCCTCTCTTTATCTCCTGTGGGGACTGTTTCAACAAGCCAGAGGGTAATCGAGGATGATAAATTTTCTTGGAAAAATCATATTAAAGTTCAATATGTTAAATCAGCTGATCTTATCGATGGTGGGCACTTGTTCTAGCAGCAGAATCAGGAGGTGATAAAGCCTTTCAGCTGAGTCTACAGATGGTTAACCTAACAGAGGATTAAACCAATGGGGAAGTCATCTAAGGCAGCGGTCCCCAACCTTTTTGGCACCAGGGACCAGTGCTCCTATGAGAACCTAATGCCCGATGATCTGAGGTGGAGCTGAGGCGGTGATGCTAGTGCTGGGGAGCGGCTGCAGATACAGATGAAGCTTTGCTCACTGGCTCACCTGCTGCTCACCTCCTGCTATGCAGCCCGTTCCTAACAGGCCATGGACCAGTACGGGTCAGTGGCCCAGGGGTTGGGAAGCCCTGATCTAGGGCATGTACTTGGGGCTTATAGAATACCAGGCTGGTAATGTTGCTTGATGCGTTTGCGATTGTTATTTTCCCCTGGTATGTGTGTCATTGCAATAACAAAGCTTTCGATGTGGTTGGAATGTTCCATTTTCCTCCTCTGGCGAGAGCAGCAGAACCACCTGTCACCTACGTTCCTGTTTCTACATGGAAAGTCACTCGCTGACTGTGCCAAAATGTTTCCTGGAAAGTTTTGGAAACAAGACTGGAAAAGGAGCTTTTACATTGCAGGCAATGAACACAAACCCATGTGATATCAGTGCTTCTAAGAGAGCCTTTGGTGCTGAGGAAAGCATCCTTACAGCCTGAGGGGCATTAAATTGGGGGGCGGTGCAACTCCCTTGTGGGAGACTTCATGGGGAGATGGGGACCAGTGGATGTTTTTTAGGAAGCCCTGGAGGGACTGGCATTTACTCCATTTTTTTTAAATACCTAGTAAGTGCTGGGCACATTCCTTGTACCAGGAACTGTGTAAAACAGAGCAGAGGCCTCCTGAATAAGTCATTCCTTCTCTCAAGTTGCTTAGGGTCTAAGGCAGAGTCAGCCAACTCTGTGCCTGGTCGTTTATGTACAGCCCAAGGGCTAAGAATGGTTTTTAATTTTTTTTTCATGGTTGCGGGAGGGGGTGGGGAAGAATATTTCCTAACCTGTGAAAACGATATAAAATGCAAATTTTAGTGTGCATTTGTAAAGTTTTAGCAGAATACAGCCTTGCTCAGACCTTTATAAGTTGTCTGTGGTTGCTTTCTCACGACAATAGCAGAGTCAAGTCGTTAAGGGCAGAGACCTCATGGCCCACAAAGCCTTTTAAATATTTATTGTCTGGCCCTTTAAAGAAAGTTTGCTGACCCTGATCTGGTGACGCAGACAAGTAAGAGGAAGCTACCACATAATGTGATCAGCGTAAGAGGGCGTAAGTGCCGCCGTGGCTCCTTGCCTTTAGGACTCTGGGACAGCAAAGATATGGACTCAGTCGTTAGCAAGCGTTACTGCTGTTAGGAAGAGAGCTGACTTATCAAGGAGGGAATGTTTAAAAGAGGAGGTGGGGCTGGTTGGTGATGATTAATAAGACAGTGAGAAGGCATCAACCTAGAGAGAGATGCAGGGGGAGTGGATTAGGGAAGGGGACTGACTTGGGTATGGGTTTCTTTGAAACAGAGCCTGAGACAAAAACGTCAGTATAGGGAGTTTATTTGGGAGGTGATCTCAAGAAACAGGACTGAGAGGATGAGGAGAGTGAAACAGGGAAAGGATAAAAGGCAGTAAAGGTGTGTTGATGACCGGTTACTGCTGTGGGCAGCTCGGGCTCAGTCCTCCTGGCTACCTCTGAGGAACAGTGTAGAAGCCTCAAAACTGCCCCACCCACCATGGGACAGGCAGGTTGGGTTATTTACTCTCTGATCCTTTATTGGTTAATCTCACACCACTTCCTCTGCACTTCAAAGTTGGACCTGCAGATGGGGGCTGGGCACTTTCTGAAGCTTGAGAGAAAGTCCTGGGTCAGCAAGGTAGAGACCCCATGCTGGAAGTAGGATGCTGCCACATGCGTGGAATTGTCCACCCCTTCTGTGCTGAAGTCAGGTGGGTCAAGGAGATGTGGACACACGAACATCTTCTGCAGAGAGGTCCACACAGTTAAGTAGGAGTAGAATTAAGTGTTGACCCGAGGCTATGATATACATTCTGTTGGACTGATAGCTCCTGAAGCTAGCTACTCAGATCCACTGGCTGGCCTTGCAACCCATGAGGGAGCATGTGTCTTATGTGCTAGAAAGAATTGAGTTCTGGGAGCAGAAAGGTCTGATTTCCTATGCTAGGGTTCTCTAGAGGAACAGAACCAATAGGGGACGGACACACACACACACACGAATAGTTCATCAAATTATGGAAGCTGAGAAGCTCTGCAATTTGCCGTCTGTAAGCTGAAGACCCAAAAAAGCTACCGGTATAATTCAATCTGAGTCTGAAGACCTGGGGACAAATGGCATAGAGTCCATTCTGGGTCCGAAGGCCTGAGAACCAGGAGTACTGAGGGCCCCAGCTCAACGATCAGGCAGAACGGGCCAATTTCTTCCTTCCTTTGCCTTTTTCTTCTATTCTGGCCCTCCGTGGATGGGGTGATGCCTGCCCACATTTGGGAGGACAAACCGCTTTACGGAGTCCATCATCCAAATGCTAACTTCATCTGAAAATACCCTCGCAGACACACTCAGAAATAATGTTTAGCCAAGTATCTGGTCACCCTGTAAACCCAGTTCAGTTGCCATACAAAATTAACTGTTGCAGTCCCTGACTGACCCTGGCGAGCTATTTATCTTTTAAGACTAAGAAAAACTGCCCTTTCTAACTCATGCATTTGTAATGAGGATTAAATGTGCGTTCAAGCCTCACGAAAGAACGGAGTGCCCTACAATCATGGCATTATTATTTCTGTCAGAAGCCCCTTCTCACTTTTATATAACCCAGAAAACTTTTCAGAGAGCTTTAGTCACTCGTCATCGGCTTGCCATGAGACCAATCGGTGTACATTAGCACTTCTCTGCAGAGGAAGTTTGCCTCTGTGGAGGAGATGGGTTTGCTTGGGCCCAGAATATGTCTTGTTACCCATTCATTAAGTTGGCATTTCTCTACTTCGTTGTCGATCAGTCCAACTTCCAAACGCTAAGAAACTGCAAACATCCATGAAAAACTATAGGAAGGTTCCTGTCTCTCACAAAAGCAGATAAATCTTTGACCCAGATTTTTCTTTGAAATTATATATATAATGATGAAGTTGTGGGACCTTCCTGAAGCCCAGCCCATTCTGCTTCCTGAAAAAGAACTATGTTGGGGGACAGATGGTAAACATCTTCACATTATAAGTGTCTTGTTTTCCCTGAATCATTGAAAAGACACTTTTCGTATTTCCAAGCAGTTGATCTTTGATTGTATTTGCTACTTGCGCAATATCTGGGGTTGAAAAAAAAATCCGGTTGCTTTTAAATATATGCAAAGTATCTCACCCTGATAGACGACAGTTTTCATCAAAGGGAGAAATAAACAGAGAAAGGGAGAGGGAGGAAAGGAACGGGGAGAGACAGAGAGCAGCGAGCCATTTCAGAATGCCATCCATACCCTGAGCTGTCAAAGAAGAGGCAGACACAGAGAGAAATGTTAGCAACAGGGGATCATCAACATCTGGAATTCACCGCTCATCACTTTGTGGTTCAGTCTAGGTGAATATGTTATGAAAAGATCTACTCTGCTTAAATCTATTCATTTTCACAACAACTGAGAGAGGCACCAAGTAAAGCCAATTCCTTTTTACAGATTTGGAAAATGCATACCTAGTGTTCCTTGACGGTGGGACTGTAGAAGGAATCCAGAAACATCTACTTTCCGGGCCAGCTTTGGCTTGAAATAGTCTGGTTCCCTGGGGTCTCTTTCTGCCCTTCCTTTGCCAGCCTATCCTTTGCCTTTAATAAAATTTCCTTCTCCAAAGTAGTTAAAAGCAGAAGTTCTGAGAGTCTGCCATTTAGAGGAAGAATTTTAAAAAAAAAAAAATTAAAACACTCACTCTGAAGTCAGTCTCTCAAGGTTCCTTCTTGTTTTAAACATTGAAAAGCAGAAATGCTCACTATTCTTATAGAGAAGCACAGATCAAAGGCAAGAGTTAAACCCACAGTTATACTTCTGTCATTTAAACGTTTCCTCCACCATTGCTGTATTTGGAGTTTGCAGTAAGCAACGTGTCTCATGTCCATTGTTTTTCATTTCTTTCATGCTCCCTTTTCTTGAGAATTTGATCATCTAACAAATATGTTTCCCCCCAATCACACAAGTCTGCTCGATATCCCTATTTCTCCATAATAGACAAAGGCCCTAAGACTGAGGAAAGTCAAATGGCTCTTCTTGTGGTCTTATCAAAGTCAATAGAAGAGTCACTATCTAGAGATAGAACTCTGCATTTCCTCCTTCTGTTTAGGTTTACTAACTGTTCCTGGGCTGACTAGACAGTAATAAGGCAGTAAGGAATATTTAACTAGGAAAACACATTCACTGGGGGATCTGGGTTATATATCGAAGCATCCATCACAGAGATCTTAAGACAAACACTGATAATTCCTGCAGAAGGTTAGAATTTAGATGAGGAAGAGGAGCCCAGCAGCCCCAGAGTCCACAGTGCGTCCAGCCCCTGTGATAGGAAACCCGTTACACTTATTCCACAGGCTCTGGAAGATGCAAAACAAGAGATATATAGCCACTAGCCACAGGGAGCCCAGACACAGATTCTAATTGTTGATTCTACAAGTGAAGGACTTGATTCAGAGTAAGATGTTTTCTGCGTTGTCTCTAAGGAACCTGTGCTTGCAGAATACAGATTGGTTTAACTCAAAGCTACTCTGAGTGCAGTAAGCAACAAAGGGCCAATGCGGCAAGATTTCCATTATGTTATGAGAATCAAGCCATGCTGGGGCACTGTTCCCCTAATGACTCTATCAGAGTCAGGGCAATTTGAGGTTCTTGAGCCCGCTGCTCTGAGGGCCTTCTACGCAGTGTCTGGAGCCCGGATTCCAGTGGCAATGTAACAGCTGCTCATGAAATGGGGTGGGGTGACCCTAAAAATGAGAATCAGATCCACAGGGAGAAAGTCTTACCAGGTCGTGGAAATCCCTTTCCAGTTCTATAGACCAGCACTTGAAGCTTGGTCTTTATGAGGAGACCTGAGAACTGGAGTGAGGCTCCAGTCCCACAGAGCACAAGTAGGATGGTTGTGCTTGAAGAAGGTCCAAATTAAATCAAGTCAGGACACTCGCTGTTTTTAGTGATGACCTTTCAATATGTGAATAACTAGAGTTGTTCACTTATTGAATATAGAGTTGAGAACATTTTTAGAACTGAGCCTTACCATATAATAGGCCTGATCTGCTTGAATTATTTTGACTTCAGAAAGTATGTTTCTATATCATATCCCTGTATAGCATTTTCCCATTCATTCTTTCAACCGACATTTTTGTAGACCCACTCTGGACTAGGCATTGTATTAGAAAATGCAGATATAAAAAGGCTAATAAATATATTGACCTTTCCCTTCCAGAAATCACGTTGGACTTTACAGTAGTATTTCCTGGAACCATTATGTCAACCACAGTGTTGGAGGGCGCAGGTTTAGGGTAGAGTTGAACAGATAATCAGGGACCAGTCTCAAGCCCACATGACCTTGACTGTTTGATGTGAACTCTCGGGTTTCTGCTGGGGCAAGTGTCCTTCTCTGGACCTCGGACTCTTTTGACTGGGGCCATGACATCCTCTGGCACTTGTGAAAATCTCCTACCTAGTGTTGGGTTCTAACAAGGATGGACTTCTTGAACTTTTATAATGCCATTTTTCCACGGTTAAGCATCTCAGCATCATAGGAACTTCTGCTGACATGCCTCACCCAGTGGGCTGGACCCCCACATATTTATGCCATCTCAGACTAAGCCCAAATTTGCTATAGCCCTTTGGACTTAGGAATTGCCTGCCTGTCTGCCTTCTTTCCTCCTACTCTCCCTCCTTATCTTTCTCACTGGGACAAAGACCACTGGCTACCCTCCCTTGAGGACCACCCACACAGCAAAATTAATACCTCAACCCCAGCCCTACTAATTCATGGTTTCTTCCCTTTCATCTTGACTTGCCGCTGGGAACCCAGCATGTCTTCAGGACAAACTCATTGTTATGACACTGTCCACATTAATCCTTTACAAAAAAAGGCATCATCCTTGATGTCACCTGTAACATGCCCCCTCCCCTGTTCTCTCATCGTGAATTCCCGTGTCTATATTAGGGACGATGGCAGCCTGAAATTTGGACACTGGATGGGATTCAAACTCAAGTGTGAAATAGAGTTGACCCCTGATGATCAGCGTGAAGGGGCACCTTCGAGCCCTTTCTCTAGGTTATAGTTTAGATCAGCTTCAACACAGGATTTTAGCTGGTGCTTTGGGAACATCAGACCCAGATTCTAGTACCAGCTCTGCCTTCTCGTGACTTTAAACACGTTATTCAGCCCTCTAAGCCTCAGTTTCTCTATCTGAAACACAGTATTAACATGCTCCCTCAGAGGATTATCAGAGTATTTAAATAAGATGGTATATTAAAGCATAGGCTTAGTGTTTAGTAAAAGCTCAAAACATGGCAAATATTGTTCTTTTTTATTGTGATGGTTATTATTTGTCTGGCTTCTCCCTAACTGAAATCTTAAAAGAAACTCAATCTTATGTTTGCAATGACAGTACTGGAATATGACTCAGAAAGGCTTGGAAGAAGAGCACAGGAAACTGTGCAGGTGAAGGGAGGATCAACCTGAGATAGAGAGAGAGAGAGAGAGAGAGAGAGAGAGAGAGAGAGAGAGAGAGATCGAGAGAAAGGCTCACACTCATACCCCGTCATTGGGGTGAAATGTACTGTTTTACTTTTTTTGTTTCATGTTTCTTTCTTGGCTCTATCTTTTTCCTTTCTATTATGGACATTTTGAACATACACGAAGATGGAGAGCACACTCTAATCAATCTCCCATGTGCTTATCTAGCACCAGTGATTATTTGCCAACCATGTGAAAGCTGCTGTTGGTGACTTAATTTCTCCCATACACAGTAAGCAATGACCAATGTCTATTCCCCTCCTACCAGGAACGGATAGTAATGAGGGAGAGAGACTTGCCATCGCTCCCGCTCCCACAGTACCTTCCTTGAAAGCCTTGAAAGACATCATTTCATTATTTCAAGTACAAGAGATTTCTGAAACACTGGTGTTTTCCAATCTGGCATCCCGACCCCAAACTTGTTCCCAAACCCAGGATGTAGCCATATCACACCTCCTTGTTTTCCCCCAACTCCTTTCATATTATGCGATATGAAACAATTCAAGATTAAAGTGACTGTTAACTGCTAAATATTTAATGTCAAGAAAAAGCCATTTTAAGACCTATAAAAATTCAGGCAATAAATCTAAATTGTATAGTGGAGAAATGTTACATTAACTTAGATTTTTCAGTACCTTAATTTTGTCAGACGTTTGCCAATTGGAAAACACACAGCACATTTACTGCATAAATTTATGAACATGTTCCAGTCGCACTATCCATTTTCACTGTATTGTTTTCTCTTGGCATTTATAGCAACTTCAGTTTGTCACTGTGCAAGGATAAAGGATTTTTAAATTTTTACTCCCAGCTTTGGCCCTTGTTTAGTGGAGTGAACTCATGGCCAGCTCACTTTTCTTCCATCATCCTTGAAAAATTGGGTTGATTTTTAAAACTGTAAGTGAAAGAACTTAAGGCAGAACTAGAGAGGAGCTAGAACCTAAGGCTGAGAAGCTCTCCCTTCCCATCTCTGCCAATAATTCATTCTCAGAATCCAGGTTGCTACTTTCAATGTATTCTACTGAGGATGCTCTGAGGGTAATAATACTTGCAGCAGAGCAATCCTTCAGAGATACAGAGAGTTGAAGTAATAATGAGGTGAAAATGCTTGTGTGTTATAGAGTATTCTTTGGATTAAAATGGTAATGAATGAATGTGAATCATATTAGAGTTTCTGGATCTTTCACATTGTCTTTAATGCCTGGAATGCTTAATCCTCTTCTTTGCCTATCCATGTACAACATGTGCAGGTTGTACACTGCACAGCTGCAGGGGCTCCATTCACACAGGTCACAATGTGGTCGCCTATGCAGATCCTACACCTCTGGGAGGCCTTTCCTGATCCCCTCGGTCCTCAGGGCTCTTTTCCTTCAGTGAAAACTCAAAGATGCTACCAGAAGGCTCTCTGACCCCAATCTCATGAAAAGACCATGCCCCAAGGAATAAGGATTCTCACTAGAGAGAGCCTAAAGGCCTAAGTTGAGCTGCTGAGAATGAACCAAGAAAGAGGCTTTAACTCCACCAGTAAAACCCAGTCCCCTCAGAGACGTTGAGCTACCGCATAAAACCATAGCCAGGATTCCTGGGCCAAGGAGCACTCAGGCATTGCCACAGGGAAACTGGCCTGAGGATACTGCTGAGTAGCTCAGGACACTGCTACCAGAATTCCCTACCTAGTTGCTGAGGCCAGAGCCAGTGGCATACACTTGTCCCAGCCTCCAGTTTCATCTTCGAGAGCTACCAACAACTGAGTTTAGTCGAGTGGAAACTAAATCCCACCTTGCTTCAAACAAGAACCTGGAGATTTTCTATTAATATCCTTCAGGCCCCCAGCCTAACTCCCGCTGTAGACTATGACCTAACCAGTCGGCCTTGTTTTCTAAGCCTGGCTGGTACCGCTTCACATCACGACTTCTGGCCCACTGTCCAGGCCCATTAGGCCGCCCAGGAAAAGGCAGCTGTACTAATAGCTTGATACTTGTCACATATTACCTATGATATTTGTTGTACATCGTACTCCACCACCTCAGCCTGGAGGACACAGGCCAGGTTGTGTCGATCATCCTACCCCCAGGGCCAGCACGATGGGTATTCAAAAAGCATCTGTTAGTAATGCTAGGTGCGTAGATTGAGCAGGCTCAAATTTCCTGTAGTAATCCAAGGAGCGTAGCTCTAGTGTCATCTATTTTTTATTACCTGGTGTTTGCATGCCTCTGGTTAGTAACCCGAACCCGTTTCCGTGGTGAAGGTGGCAGGACTATGTGATTATGAGCCTGTAACTTACTCTTCCTTTTGAAAAAGCTATATGGTTACCAGGACTCTAACTTTATCTCCTTTTGTGAATTTTTCCTACATATTATCTTGTAGCTAACCTATCATTATCAGCGGCCTCCCAGAGTGGGCTTTCATGTAGTTGACTGTTTTGTGGAAAGTTTTTATAAATACTTAAGGAGAACTAGAGCAGGAAATACCTAAAGGTCAGAATGAAGGAAAGAGAGGTAACATTTTTGTGGGACTTTCTGGTGCCAGGATATACATGACTTCGTTTAATCTTCACGACCTCATTTCACAGATGAGAAAATCTAAGTCTCAGAGAGGTAAGTAACTACGTAAGATAGGGCAGGACTTTAAAAGTAGAACTTGCTGCAGATCCAGAGATATTTGACTGTAGGGCTCATGCTCTCTTCTCTACCTGTGCTTCAGAAGTCCTTGGGTTGGTAAGATAACTCAACAATGAAATTACCGAAGGTCAAGGAAGTCAGTGAAAAAAATGATCTCCTATACAGATGAATTGTTTGGCGATAAAAGAAGACAAAGGGAGATAATATTCCTGTAATAGCTGGCCTTGATTTTATCCAAGAGAAGAGCAAGGATCACATCTGTCCCATTTACCATTGTCTCTCCACTGCTTAGCACAGTACCTGGCTCCTGATTGGTGCTTAACTTGTCGAATAAATTTCTAGTCTCTGACATGAGGGTTTTTGGTTTTTTTTTTTTCAATTAGATCTCAGCAAGAATAATCAAATGCACCTTTATTGGTTTTAGCTACTATGCTTGCGGATTGTTTAATGAATATGTAATCAGTGGTGCTTCATCACTTATCCTAAATCGTTCCTAGAAGGCAATTGAGAGAAGTGGTTTTGAACTGTTTGGTTTGGATAATCAGGAACTGTCCAACATGACAGTCACTAGCTGCATGTGGCTATTTAATTTAAAATTAATTAAAATTAAATAAAATTTAAAATTCAGTTCCTTAGTGGCACTAGCATTTCAAGTCTCAGTAGTCACATGTTGCTAGTGGCTGCCACATTAGACAGTGAAGATAGAGAACATTCCCGTCATCACAGCACTATCCATCCATTGGACAGCACTGGCTTAGAGCATAGCCTTTGGTGTCAGACAGAATGGGACTGAATCCTAGTTGCACTATTCTACAGCCACGTAACTATGGACAAGTAATTAATTGGCAACCATAAAGTAGAAATAACAGTAGTATCTGTCCTAGCCTAGGTTCCCAGAAATCAGAGTCTAAAGCAGAGGCCTATGGACAAGCAGTTTATTGAGGAGTGTCGTTGCAGAGAACAGGAGCAAAGTACGTGAAGTAGGACAGGAGGAAGAGCCCATATAGAGATGTATGTGTGAGCAGGCTTCAGCTCTAAGAAACTAGCTATTCGATTCTGGGAGACTACCTGAGAAGCCATATAAAGTGCAAGGCAGTCAGTTGTCTAGGGAGTGGAGAGTGATGGGAAACATTTATCTATTGGTTCCTGCCCCCTTTGCTTCTCTCGTGGAGGTGATTCAGACAGTCATCTCTAACCAGTCTAAGTTTTGTTTGCCTTGCTCTGCCAGGCAGTGATTACTGCAGTTCCCATTCACCTCTCACGAAGAGATTCCCCCACTGAGCTCCCCGGGTTCCAGACATATTCTTACTGCCTTGTGTTGTGTGACAGTAGCTCCTTGTGTAATCAGAGTCAACTACCTTTGCCAGTATAATAGTTCCTTTCACAGTGTCCTCGTGCCTCAGCATGAGGATCCCAAAGTGATCAGGTGGTAGTGGAAGGTTCAGTGACTAAGTTCCCCCAGCACAATCCCTCCCCTCTCCATGCATTCTAGCTGTAATCAACTACCCTTGCCAATATAATAGTTCCTTTCTTAATGTCCTCGTGCCTCAGCATGAGGACCCCAAAGTGATCAGGTGGTAGTGGAAGCTTCAAGTTCAGTGACTAAGTCCCCCCGGCACAATCCCTCCCCTCTCCATGCATTCTAGCTGTTGGGGAGATAGCACCACATATCTTCTCAATGCATATACTGTATCCTGGAGCAAAATGTCACAACCCAGCATGACATTATTCCTGAGATGGAGCCTTATTGGGAATAACAGTTCTTAATAAAGTATTCTATTAGGCTGGTAGCTTCTGAATAATGGGATTCATGGTCAGGCCAGAGGACCCTGTGGTCATGTGTTCATTGTTGTACCTATTTGCCCTAAAAATGGACCCTTTCTTCCAAGGCAATGTTGTGCTTGTGCTGTACACCACACACAGGCATTCTGTACATCAAAGATAGTGGCTCTGGTAGAAACACTGTGGGCTGGAAAAACAGACACACATCTGGTGTAAGTATAATTCTGTTAAGGGCAAACTTATGCTCCCTCTGGGATAGAAGGGTCTGATATAATCAACCTGCCACCAAGTGTCCGGGTAGTATCCTTGAGGAATGATGCCATATTTAGGGGTCAAGGTCACTGCAGATTGAACATTCAATGTGAGAGGGGACCCATGCTGTTGGACCCCTGCATAATCTCTCCATTCTTGCCACCATGGTCACTCTCTTTTTAGATCCATTGTCTACTACTGGAGTGGCTTAGGAAAGAGGCTGGCTGACATCCATAGGATGAGCCATTCTGTCAATCTACCTGGCTTTTTATAGCCTCCCCTGCAAGGGCTATTCTGTGTTGTACATCAGTGTGAGACATAAAGACCTACATGATTTCTGCTCATTCCACTCATCTACACGTCTTTTGGTAGACTTCGCTGTCTCTGTCTTCTAGTCTTATTCTTTCAAGTCCCTGACCAATCAGCTAAAGCATTCACCAGTGCCCAGAAATCTGTGTTTAGCCAGACCCCAGGCTACTTCTCCATCTATAGGAATGGAATAATTAAATGTATTACTTTTCACTGCTCTGTCTAGTAGGAAAGTTTCCCTTTACCACCAGGCTTATGAAATCTTTGGCCAGCACCAACATGTAATGCCAACCCATCCATGAACAAGACACAAATTTTTTCTTCCTCTATTAGTTGGCTGTCCTCCAGCTCCATGAAGTCATTGGTGTAAGTGGAGAGATGGACGGTGCAACAGGATTAGGTGACTTGGGGACTGGGCCAACTAATCATAAATTTGCGTATGCATTCTGGACCTGTTTTGACAGAGTCTCAAATGTACTGTTTGTTATGCATAGTGCACTGCTGCTGTGCCCAACTTTATGACTTGGTGGTTCAGGAACAGTAAGCTCAGAATGGTCAGCTGTGTTTCATAGCCATTTGGCGTCCTAGGTATTAGATTTCTACTAGGGCCCAAGAGCAAACCAGGAACTATTTCTAAGAAGGAAAGTACTTCTATGATTCAGAGGGTAGGATCTTACTACAGAAACTTGCTGTAATTCTCATGTCAGGGTTTGCCAGAAACTGTGCATGGCATTCTTACCTGCCAGGGATCTCTGTAGCACTATTTGATCTGCTGGGTCATGTGGCTCAGGCGACAGGGAGGTTTGCCCCACAGCCTGGATCGTTGCTGATATCTTTTTGTGTTCTGGATCCCACTTGAAAATAGAAGCCTTTATGGTCACCTGATAAACCGGTCAGAACAGTGTTTTCAAGTGTACTGCATGCTTCTTTCAAAATCCAAAAAGTCTCATCAAACATTCTGCTTCCTCTTTAAATGATAAGAGGGTCAAGGTACAAAAATTTGTCCTCTACTTTAGAGTGGATATCCCAGTATGTTTCAGCCTATATGGACTTCTAAAAATTTCCTCACCAACTACATATTTACAGGAATCGGAGGAACATGCCAAAAGACATCACAGGGATGCTTTTAGGAAAATCCAACCTGCTAGAAAAATGACCCGTTTTTTTTTTTTTAAACAAATAAATTGAAAAGAACAAAACCAATTAGATGGAAGGGGAACTGATAAATTAGAAGAGACTTAAAAACACATCAACTAATTGCAATGTGTGGATTTTATTTATACCTTTATTCAAAAAACCAGCTTTAAAAAATTTGTGACATTTATAAAATAACTGGAAATTTGAAAAATGGCTGAGTATTTGATGATATTAAGGAATTCTTAAGCATTTTTAGATGCAAAAATCATATCGTAATTATGTTAAAAGGACATCCTTTTTAGAGATATATATGGAATATTTGTCAGTGAAAGGATATGATGTTTGGGATTTGCTTCAAAATAATATGGAAGGGAGGAAATGAAGTTATAGATGAAACAAAATTAGATATGAGTTGATAACTGTTGCAGCTAGTTGAGAGATACATGGTGATTTAATATATTATTCTGCCTAATTTTGTAAATGTTTGAAATTTTCTATGGTAAATGTTTAAAATTATTTTAATTAAAACATTTTAAATTATTAGTAAATAATTGTACTAGTAGTGCTTGCAACCTGAGTCTTCATAGAATTTTTCTCCACAAACTGGCTTACTTACAAGGGCATCCAGGACTCACCCTCCCATTTCACCGGATTCCATTCCACCGGATGTCATTAATGATCTGGTGGACTGTCAAAACAATCAAGTTCCTGTAGACTCTGGGGGGCAGAGAACACGAAAGTTAACATAGCCTTAAGGCGAGACAGTGAATGCCTTTCTGCCTCTCTTGTAAAATCAAACTGATTCTGATCCCCCCCATTCTTATCTGGAAGGGGAAGAAGACATTTGCCAGATCAATAGCCACAAGCCAAGAGCTACAGGCTGTGTTGATCTGCTTTAGTAAAGGTAGGACAGCTGGCCTGGCAGTTGCTAATTGAGGCTGCCACCTGATTAAGGTTTATGAGTGTCATCCACCATGATCTATCTACCTTGGATTTTTTGTTTTTGTTTTTCATCATCCAGATAGGTGAATTGAATGGAAACATGAGAACCACTGCCCCTGAATATTTTAAGCCTCTGATGGTAGCATTAATATCTACAATTCCTTCTGAGATTTTACCATGTTGGCCAGAAAAATGGGGGATGGGAACAGTGACAAGAGCTTCCACACTGTCCTTCCTAGCACAGTGGCTTTTATTCTAGAGGTCAGAGAAATAATGAGAGAACTCTTCCAACTTCTGAGTATACCCATCCCAAAGAGACTTTCTCATAGCAACCCATGCTGAGCATGAGCAGAGAAGCTTCAGGAAGCATGGGACTAGGGCAGGTATCACCAGGTTGCTTCTGTCTGAAGCCGGCTGGAGTCTGTGCAGGACTGGTCACTATAACATTGGCTAGATTAACAGATAAGTGAGGCTCAGAGGGTTTTAAGTGTTATACAGGCAGTGTCCTATAGAATCAAATCTATGTCAAAGGATTATTGGGAGGATTAAATGAGAAAACCATGTAATAAAGTTGCATTGCACATTACATACTTAAGCTACTCTGTCATTGATGTAATTATTATTATTATTTCCCTGAGGAATAGGCCTTTTATTTAGGGAAAGGGCAAGGTCCGGAAAAGATTAGATTTTTATACTGCTACGTCCCATCGTCTCTGGGATCTTCTTAAAGAATTCATTCGCTTGCTTGACCCCATAAAGCATGCAGGCGTAATTAAAACTACAGTAGCAATTGCCGTTTTACCTCTTCCACCAGAATCTTCCCTGATAAAACAAGTTATTATTATTATTATTATTTAGCTATTTTCTTTCCCATTATTAATTAATTTTTTACTCAGTAGCCATGCTGGATATTCCTCATTCCTTATATTTTCTTTTCAGAAGCCTGTTGTGATTTCATTATGTCACCTGGATTCTGAGTTATCCTTATTCTGAATCTTACTGACTATATTAGTAGGTTCACAAAACTTACTTTCACGAAGTGTAATGTCCTAGCAACTTTTAAACTAGACCAGAGGGGAAAAAAATGAGAAAAACAAAAAGAAAACAATTTAAAAGAAATCAAAAAAGAGAAGTAAGAAAAAGCAAATATAGAATAGAGAGGAATAATATAAAGATAAGATGGTAGATATAAATGTAAATAAATCAGTAACTGCTTAATAAAAATGAACTAATGCTTTAGCTAAAACACAAAGATTTTTAGGCTAGACTTAAAAGATATAATTATATGTTATTTATAAAAAAACACATCTAAAATATGAGGCTATAGAAAAATAAGAAATAAAATGGAACTTCTGCTTCCAGCCAAGATCAAATAACAGGGATCAAATTTACTCTCCCACCAGAAACAAACAATAGAAACAGACAAAATATTTGAAACATTGGTTTTCAAGACACTAGAATTTGGCGAAGAAGAACAGTGATCTCTGAAAAACAGGAAAGAAATAAGGTGAGCCCTGCCATTGTCCCAGTTTAATGTCTTAAAACTTTCCAGGTACTGGGTAGCGTGGGAGAACCCAAGCAGAAGTTAGTGGACTCCCTAAATTAAGGAAACAGAGCTAAAAGTTCAAGAAGACACAGGTAGTAAAGTTTACTGGACACAATTCTGGGAAGGAAGGAGCTGAAGAGATAGAGAACTCAGGAGATCTGTAGAGGGTTCTCAAGTATTCAGCAGAGTCTTGATCAGTGCATGCATGTGAGAAAATTATCTGAAACTGGGGAAAGAACCATTCAAAAGGCTCTGACACAGGGCTGGGAACTGTGCTTGTTCCCTCCATTCACACTAGAAACCTGATTCACGCATAATTGTGTAGATGCCAGGCGGGTCTTGCCTCAATGATGAAGAATAATTACTCCTAGACTAAAGGCTGCTCTAACAAACCTTAAAAAAAGAACAGAAAAGATCAAATTGTTTCAAAGTAATCCAATTACATCTCAGAACATATCACAAATGTTTATAGGAATATAAAACTATCCAGCATCCAGCAAGGTGAAATGCACAATGATTGACATCCAATTAAAAATTACGAGAAATGAAAAGAAGCAGGAAAATATGACCCAGAAAGAGGAGCAAAATATGTTAGTTGAAATGACTAAGAACTGATGAAGATATTAGAATTAGCAGACAAGGATATTAAAACATATATTATAGCTGTGTTCTGTATATTTAAAAAGGCAAATAGAGATATGGAAGATATTAAAAAAACAAATTGAACTTCCGGATATGAAAATTACAATGTATGAAGTGAACAACATGCTGGATGGGTTAATACCAGATTAGACATTGCAGAAGAAAAGATTAGTGAACTTAATGACAAATAGCAATGAAAACTATTCAAAATAAAATACAGAGAAAAAATAATTTTAAGAAATGAAAAGAGCTTCAGCGAGCTATGAGACCGCTCAGGTGGTCCGATATATGTGCTAGTGGAGTCCCTGAGAGAGGGGATTAGTAGAAAGAATATTTGAAGGAATAAGAAGGAATGATACACACAACATGGATGAATTTTTAAATAATTATGGTGTGAAAGAATGCATATAAAAAGAGCACATAATGTATTATTCCATTTTTATAAAATTCTATAAAAAGTGATCAGTGGTTGCCCGGAAACTGGTGGGGAAGGGTGCAGGGAAAGTAGGGGAAAGCGAAATGGGTGCAAGGAACCTTTGGGTGAGGGACATGTTCATTATTTTGATGCACAAAGTTATACCAGGCAAATACGTTTACCTATACTAACATTGGGTGAAATAGACTTTTAGTAGAAAAAAAATCTTTAGCGGTCACTTTTTAATGATCACTTTTTAATGGTATAATTACTATTACCAAAAAGATTATATAAAGCAAAAATGGACAAAACTAAGAAGTCAAATCGATAAATCCACAATCTTAGCAAGAGATTTCATCCACCTCTCTCAAAAAATTCATGGACAAAAAGGGATACAAAAATCAGTAAGACTATGGAAGACTACAGCAATGAACAATTTAACCAACTTTAACTAAAATTTGCCTCATAGCACCCAGTAGCACAGTATCCAGCATCTTTCATGTGATGATGATTTTTAAGGGCCCATGGAAGATTTGACCATGTGCTACAACAGAAAGAAAGAAAGAAAGAAAGAAAGAAAGAAAGAAAGAAAGAAAGAAAGAAAGAAAGAAAGAAAGGAAGGAAGGAAGGAAGGAAAGGAAGAAAGGAAGGAAGGAAGGAAGGAAGGAAGGAAGGAAGGAAGGAAGGAAGGAAGGAAGGAAGGAAGAAAGAAAGGAAGAAAGAAATCTTCACACATTTCAGAGTATTGAAATCATATAGAGCAGTGTTGCAAGTTGGAGTCTCCAGAAGCATATCTCACCCAAAGGGCAAGGGACCTGAGGTACTTAGATACCAACTTCTATCAGTCAATGTTTGAAGGCTGCTACCTGGGTTCAGGGGTGAGGAGGCATTAATACCAGGACTTCTAGTCTGTGTTTTGAGAGCGAAAGAAAGTATTCAGGCAAAGAAAGGTGAGGTAGGGTGGGGGGGCACCTAGTGGGTAGTTAGGTCAGTTCCCACTGAAGCAGTAAGGGCCAGGGGATGGGGCAAGCACAAAGCACATTTACTACACTGTGGAAGAGGGGTGAGGTGTGGAGTGCAGTGATGGATGGCCCTTTGCAAACATCCCAGCTCTTGGCTTCTATTTCTCTTAGTAAATTTGCCTTCTCTAATATGGCCTAGGGGTGGGTGATGGGCTAGTGCTGGCCAAAATGTTGTCCACCACCCCTTTTTCCATGTCCTATGTTAGTAGTCTAGCTCTGCGGTTTAGAATGTAAGGGTAGTTTGCACTTATAACCATGAGCTGGGAAGCCTGAGCCAAAATTCTGAGACAGGAAGAGTCCCATTTTTATATCCTATTATTCCAAATCCATATACTTCCTTGTCCTTCCCTGTTTTCTTCTGTGGCAACTTTGGCAAATTTGTACTCTTTGAAACCCGGAATCCAATTAAAACATATATATGTTGGCGATTAGGGTGTTAATTGTAGGACTGAGAGGGGATAGTAGTTTAAATATCTTTGAAAAGTATTGGAGCATTAGTGATATTTGAAACATATGGCACAAGTTCTTTTGTTATTTCTCAAAGGGTGGAACAGATTTCAGTGAGAAATTAAATCTTCTAAATGCTGGAGTCGATTGTAGTCTGTATTCGGTAATATATCCATCTGTGCAGCAGCTCTCTTGCCCCCGGAAGCTCAACTCCTACTCATAGTCCTCCCACCCACCCAAGTAAGTAGTTCAGAGAAACTTTCTATCTCAAGTCCAAAAGGAAAAAGTTGGAGAGATCATTTTCACAATTTGTTCGAACATCAACAGACCAGAAGAACTGAATTCTCCAGAACTGTTAGGCAAAAACAAAGCTGCCACCTCCACCTGGGATCTCGCACAACTTACACCCATAGGCTTCCCGGTCCCAGGTCTTGGGGCTAGCCAGTTGAGTCTTTCTTTGCAATGTCTCTCAGATACAGCCCTCCATTCCCAGTCCCTGCCTTCTTAGAGAAGGATTCTGTATTGCTTACCTGAACTATCATCTTCCTGAAGATTTTCTGCCCCTACTACTGTCTCACCACCACTATCTACTCTTTGTTATCCATAGCCAGGATAAGCCATTTAAAATACCAGTTTCATCATTTTATTCTCTTGTTCAATATCTTATTTTCTTATTCGAAGCCCCATACCGGCTTTCAAAAGTCCATTTCTTCTTTATCTGTCTGAAATAGCCTGTCCCTAATTCTTAATGTATACCCCTGTGTCCTCCCTTGTTTGGTATGTTGCCCACACTTAGGACACTTTTTCTTGACACTTTTTCTTGCTCTCACTTTGCACATGATCTTATTATTTCCTTCCTACACACTGCTAACACATCCAAATATTACTATATGATATCATATGTGTAGAATAATCTAATACTTCACCTGACACAGTCTCCTCACATGTTGGTCCCCTCCCTACAAACCTCACTGATTATAATTTGAGGTTTCCTTCTCATGCAAAGCTCTCTATCTCAGAGAAATGAGGCAGAATGGGAAAATAATTTCAAACTTTAATCAACTGGATCTTCTAAACCAATCAATCCATGAGCCCCCAGCTCTGTTAACTCTTTCATGCTATTTTAATTTTCTTCGTAGCGTTTGCCATAATTTGAAATTACCTTATTCGTATACTCATTGATGGTCTATCTGTCTTCATAGATTGTGAGCGCCCCTGGAAGACTTTCACTTTATCCCCCAGCACCTGTGCCTGGCACATAGCAGGTGCTCAAGAAATAAAAGTTGAGTGAATCTATTTCATGAAACCTTCTCTTATTATATTAGCTGGTATTGATTTCTCACTTTTCTGACTGCTGACTCAGTCACTCAGATTTAACCCTTGGTTAAAGCTAGTGTGGTAGCTTACTGAAGTTGTCTGAACTTATTTTATACATGTATCTCTTATTTTCCCACCTAGACATTCTTTCTGTTACTTCTCATTGGTAAGAATTTAAGATTGGTGGTTGAGATCACTGGATTTTGAATAAGATAAAAATAGATTTTAATTCCATTTATTAGCTAGGTGACTTTGAGGAAGTAACTCGACTTTGCTGAACTGGAACAAAGGAAAAAGAGTACTTAGAAGATTCGTGGGAGGATTTAGTGAGAAATACATCTAAAGTGCTTGTTAGAGTGCCTCAGACATGGCGAATACTCGTTAAATGTTAGAGATCAAGGCTAAGATCATCCACACCCTCGTATTCCCAATTACTCTGTACGATGCAGAAGTTAGACAATGAAGAAGGCTGATAGGAATACAGTGTTGGAGGAGAGCTCTATGAATACCCTGGACCACTAGAAAGACGAACAAGTAGGTCCTAGAGCAAATTAAGCCTGAAACATCGCTGGAGGCAAAACTAACAACACTGAAGCTGTCCAACTTCCCGCACATCACAAGAAGGCAGTGTTCCCTGGAAAGGACACCAGTGCTGGGGAAAATAGAAGGCAGCAGGAAAAGAAGAGGACCAAATACGAGGTGGATGACTCCATGGAAGAACCCTGGGCGAGTCTGCAGGAGCTGAGCAGGGCTGCTGAGGATGGCACATGGTGGACATCACTCATTCGTAGGGTCACCAGGAGTCAGAGCTGACTCAGCGGCACAGAACACGCACACACTTTTGATATGGAGAAAATGCATGCAGAAAATATAATGTATATCTTACATACATTTTAATATGTGTATCATAAAAACATAATGCGTTTTAATATACACTGTAATGTACATATTATGAAAAATATACAGTGTGTATTTTTTAAAAAGAAAATAAGAACCATGGGCTCGCCAGCAAGAATTAACAACTGTTAACATTTCATCATTTTTTCAAGTGTTTTTAAATAACAGATATGATAAATTATAGATAAAAATAAATGAGTCCATGGTGCTAAATGTTATCATGACTATAATTACGATTATATTTCCATGTAGAAATACTTCTTGAGGATAATACTCACGTCCTATACTTTTTCCATTTCTGCCTTCTTTCATTCCAGATCTTCTAGAACAAATGCTGGCATAGGTGATCTAGGACTACTTGTTGAATTAAATTGAAATGATAGTTTATTCACGCTGTAGAAATCTGATTTAAAGAGGATAAGAGGTTTCTTGATTGTCAGAGCCAGGGAAAATCTTCAATGTTTCTAGACCATGTACAAAAGATTTTATTAAAGTTGATCAACTCTGTGACAAAGCTAGAGATAAATTCTCTCCCTGAAAGATCTCAGAGAAGCCATACAGTTTAAAAAGGAACCAAACGGGAGATGGGACTCAAATCCACTTCACCTAAAAAAGCTTTTGAAAAAACGGTCCAGCCAGCCAATAGGCGTTAGAAAGGCTTCCAGCAGGGAAGAGACTGATCAGGAAGATGCTGCTCCATTCGGGCAGTCTCCTTTTGTGAACCAGATCAGAGGTAGCAGGATTCTGGGTGCTGGGCTTTGCCAAGCTGGGCAGCAGCAATAAATAGAAGCATCAGAGCAAGAGCCTGAAGATCCACCCTGGGCCTTAACTCTAGCTGTCACTGACTCGCTCCATCACAATTGCCTTGGCCTCCTTCCACCTCAGGGTCCTCACCTTCCTAATAAATTGGTCAGAACAGTTGAGCTCTCTGGTCCCTGTAAATTCTAAATATTGTGATATTCTGAGACTGGTGTGTTTCTGGACCGAGTCTGCCTCCTCATAGTTTAAAGTCGTATTATCTATTTCCATGTAACTAGATATCCCCAAAACATATTAGCTTACAACTACAAACATTTGTATTCTCAGTGTCTATATGTCAGGAATCCCAGCAGGACTTAGCTTGGTGCCTGGCTCGGGGCCTCTCACGAAGCTACAGTTAAGGTGTCCGAAGGGGCTGCAGTTAGCTCAAGGATGGACAAAGGGAAAATCTGTGTTGAGGTTCACTCAGGTGGCTGTTGGCAGGTCTCAGGTCAGAGACATCTTGAAGGTGGCAGAGACATCGATTCTTCGATACCTATAGGACAATCTTTTATAGTGCTGATTGAAATATGGCAACTAATTATCCTCAGTAGGAGAAGGAGAGGGAGAAGGAGGAGAGAGGAAGGAGGAAGAAACTTAGGAAGTACCCAAGATGGAAGCCACAGTCGTTTTTCTAAAATAATCTCAGCGCTGACACCCTTTCATTTCTGCCCTATTCTCATTAGAAGTGAGTAAATAAGCCCAGTCCACACCCAGTTGGAGGTCATTAACAAAGGAGTGAAAACCAGGAGGTGGGGGTCAGTGGGGCCATCTCAGAGGATGCCTGCCATAAAAGTGAAAATGGAAACAAGATTGGATGGAGACACAGGACAGGGGGAATTTACCCAGTGGGGCTAGTGATGGAGATGCAGGTAGGGACCAGCTCACCCCAGTTTGCTTGAGACTTTCTAGTTTTTTGCCCTGAAAGTCCTACATCCCAGGAAATCCCCCAGCCCCTGACACATTGTGAGAGTTTGTTACCCTATGGGTGTTCTGATGACCTCAAGTTCTCCTTTCCAGGGTATGTCTGTCAGTATGGAGGAGCTGCTCTCTATCACAATGGCTCTCTGCAGACAGAGTTAATATTACCCACAGGACAGGGTCTACACTGAAATGGGCCATGTGTGACTTGCCATAATGAGAAACATGTTCCTCATTTGGCAGCTTGTGTCTTCCCTGGGAAGGCCTTCTTGCTGAATGGTATAGTTTACTGTGTCATACAGGGCATTGTTGCTAATGCCACTTTGGCTGGCACTGGGGCTGGTGAATATTGGCATGTCATCCTGCAGCAAGGGCACCATGCCATCATGACAGATGGATTCGTGTGCTGGCATGTTATGGAATCAACAGGTCCATCAAGCATGAAAGTGACGGGCTAGAAAGAGATTTCAGAAAGTCAGAACACAGACCGAATCCCAGGAGACTTAGGGACAGTGTTAAGGCCGTGTTAAGAGCTAAATTTTTTGAGATGAGTTTCCTGAAAATAAAATGAGGTAGACCCATTTCCTTTGAAAGGCTTTACGAAAGAATTTGGCGTCAAAGAAAATTCCACTTACCCTAGTTTTTCAATCTCTTAGTAGCAACAAATGCCCAGACAGCAGATTATCTCTTTCCCACCATCACCACCATGAATCAGAGCAGAGAAAAGGAAGAAAAACAAGATCTTCCAAATCTAATTGGACTTTCAATTTCCCTCTCTGCTTTGCCTATTTATTCGTGACTGTATGGCTAAATTGAGTGTCAAGTTAATAGAAAAATCCTTTGGTGAAATCTCCTTTAAGAAGCACTTTTGCTAAAAATAAAAGATATAGCATACATTATTACAATTTTTTTTTTTTATCTGAGAGTCGTCCTCATTCCACTAGAATGTAATTCAATTTACCGTCGTGACCCTTACTCCCTGCATCTTCCTTAGAAACCTTTGGAGATGCACTCTCAGTAAAGAGAAATAATACCAAAAATAATAGAAAATGGATGATTTTTAGTTTCAGCGCAATGTTTTCTTTCTCAATAAAAAAAAGCAGGAACAAAGGGTTAATAAGACAAGTACTGCTCTAGACTGACGTGGATATGCCAATAATTCCAGAGACTCAGACGTTTGGAGGTTGCATCCGGATACAGATAGAAACCACCAGAAGTTGTAAATCTGGGAGAGGAATTTCACAGAATCTCAACCAGATGATGCAAATTCACAGGGTCTGTTAATTATTCTCTCTAATGCTTTCTCAGCTTTAATCCCACCTTGCGAGATGAGGTAGGGAAGGTGTTATGAATTTCACTTTCTATGAAGAAAAGGGTGAAGAGATTTCCTCCATATATCTGAACTCCCAGACCATATCTCCCCCCTGGACTCAGAAGACCTAACCAGAACGGAACTCACATAGCATTCGGTGCCTAATACCCCATACCTCAGCACTTTATACCCATGAAACTACCCTCTTTACATAATGTGACAAAGGAAAAAATGTCATTTTCAATCTCCCTCTCTTCTAAAAAAGATGGATGCCAAGGAAATTCTTCGTGAGGATACAAATTGAAGCCAGGGAAGCTCCAAATCGTTCCGTAGGAAAATGGAGCTCTGGAGAGGGCAATTCTGAATGCCAACAGCTGGAGAGCCGGCTCAGCGGCGGGAAGGGCAGGTTGATTATTAGGAATTAGAGGGCATCTTTATAAAATTTTGCTGACTGAACAGTAGTATAGCTTTCTCTTCCGCCTGATCACAAAATCTGTCAAAATGTATGCAACTTTCCAGTGTTTTTGAAGTTTGGGGTATTTTAGATGGGTTTGTTTCTTTGTATGCTATTTGGGGCATGGAGAGGATGCAGTGAAGTGCTGAGGTGACCTCAAAGAGGGAGAGTGAGAGCAGATGCTGCCCACACAGAGGAGTCATCCTCGGTCACCCTGGCCAGAGGTAAAGCAGCTCAGGGCCTTGAGACATTAGACACAGTCAGAAAAGATACTGCCAAGTCACAGAGTACCAGGAATAAGGGCATTCATTTATTCGTCTCAGAGAGTCATTTAGGGTGAAGAGGATCTTGAACAGTCTCTCTCAGGAGTGAGGATACATGGGACCACATTCTGAACGTTTATCGTTGGGACATCTTCCCCAGATTGACCCTAGATGGGAGAGCAGCAGAACAGCATATCAAGCATGGAGAATAGTATAGCAAGAGCCCTTCCAATCCAAGCTAATTTTTCTTATTTTCTCTATTCCTTTTCCTAATGATATGATAGTTGCATAAAGGGAAATGATGAAACCCTGCTCTTACACATTCGATTATTTGTTTGGCCACCACTGGCCCGGATTCTACTGAACTAACACTTTCATCACCGAAGCTTAAAAACACCAGATGGTATGAACCCGTACTTTAAAATCAAGCAAAACCAGAAGCTTAAACTAAGAGTCTTTGCACCAATCTCTGACTGAGAAAATAATCTGTTGTAGTTTCTGGCAATTAATCAATTTGTTATTTTGTGTGGGATTCAGAGGCGTCTATGCTTTCCATAAGCCGATAACACACACTCCATTTATCCTGAGCAGACAATCAGTTCTCTACCAGCCCTCCATCACAGCTAAACTAGATCTGTAGGGGTGATGCCCAGAAACGAGAGTGTGTGCTCAGCAATGGGGACACGTAGCACCGGCCTTCCCTTGTGGCCTGGTGCTAGCTCTGAGTAGCAGAGAAAAAAAAGGCTCACAAACACCAGTGAAACATCTGTGTCTACTGTAGCAAAACCCTGGACTCATTCCCTCCGCTTTTTGACTCATTGCAGGAATCTCATTATGAACTCATTTCATCTCTCCAGGGAGCAAGCTGATGGAAGACACTGTTAAAATTGTTTTTCAGTGTCTTGAACCTATTTAAAGCAGACTGCTTGGAGGTTATTATCATTTCTGTCATTAAAAGTGGAAACAACGCTAACGATAATAATATTTTTATCGAGCACTCAAACCACAAATATTTATTGGATAAGTATTATGTCTACCTAGCACTACATCAGACACCACTGGAGTTTCAAAGCAGCGTGGTACCTCACCTCATCTCAAAAAATTTACAACATAGTTGGAAGACAAGATGTACTTTAAAATATTTTTAGTAGAGTCGGGCTGTATAGTGGAGAGAATTCAGCCCAGAGATGCAGAAGACCTGAATTCAAGCTTGGACCCTCATCGTTTACTCACTGCGTGACATGGAGCCATCTCTGAAGGCCTCAGTGTCCTTATTGATAGAGTGATGGGTTTACCCTATTTTTTTATATTCACCAAATACTTCTTGAGCATGTATGTGTCAGGCATTATACTGGGGTTACAGAAATAAATCCACATTTTAGTGGGAACAGCAAATATGTCAATACACAATTACAATATTCTGTGTAAGATAATATAAGATTCATTCTTTCAAGCTGTCACGTATTCATTTAGCAGCTATTATGCACTACGTTCTCTTATGTGCTTGGGATACATTGGTGAATAAAATGGACAAACATACCCTACCTTCTTGAAGCTTATTTTCTAGCAGGGAGGAAGTGGAAGTAAATAATAACAAGTAAAAAGAAATAGATAAATTGTTTGTCAGAAGGCGGTAAGTATGAGGAAGATAAAATAAAAGCCAGGTAGATAGGATCAGGAATGAGGAGCGAATGGGGTGAGGAGAGCTGAGAAGGTGATTTTTGAGCCAAGATTTGAAGGAAATCAGGAAGTTA
>NW_006434839.1:6962458-7010073 GCF_000325575.1 Pteropus alecto
GAGAGTTTCGTAACGCAAGGTCCTGTGATAGCGAGGCCTGCGGTACTGGAGGGAGGGTGAGAAGGTTCGCATGGGTGGACCAGGTGAGTAGGGATGGACGAGTACGTGAGGGCGGAGAGGAGTGTGTGTACAGGGCAGACTGTGTCCATTCCTGTGGGATCCTGGAGGGAGAGATGTGGCTACCAGCTCGGCAAAACAGGGAGCTTCCGAAGGGTTCGGAGTAGAGGCAGCAGTATCTAACATCTCTACAACCCCAAGGAGCTTGAACTGTAGCCTGAAGGAAGTGGAGTATTGAAGGCATTGCAGTGACATTTTACTATTTGAATTTTAGAGGATAACTTCTGGCAGCTGTGTAGAGAGTGGGCAGAAGCCTGAAGCCTGGAGGGGTAAAAAGAAGCCTCTTTTTTCTCAGCTTTATTGAACTATAATTGACATATAACATTGGGTAAGTTTAAGGTGGACAACATGTCGATTTTATACACCTATATATTGCACAATGATTACCACTATAGTTTAATTAACATCTTTATCGCGTCACTTAATTACCACTTTTTTTTTGTGGTGAGAACATTTAAGAACTACTCTCTTAGCAACTTTCAAGTATATAATGCAGTATTATTAACTATAACTGCCATGCTGTGCATTAGATCTGCAGCATTTGTTTATCTTATAGTCGGAGTCTATACCCTTTGACCAACATGTCCTCATTTCCCCCACCCCCAGGCCCTGGTAACCACCACTCTACTCTCTGCTCAAAAGAAGCCCCTTTTAACGCTCCAGGAGAGAAGCAGGGCAGGTGGAAATTAAGGGGATATTAGCGGTGAAGAGGGAAAACCAAATCAAAATATTTTAAGGTAATGGGATCAAAAAAGACTTTATGACCAATTATATTTAGAGAGAAATGGAGAGGATGGCCACCAGGTTTCAGGCTCGGGCAAGTGGATGGGCAGATGATGGTATGAGTCTCTGAGAGAAAACACACACAACTCGAGCTCCAATGTGGGGGCGGGGAGGGGTGGGAGAAGGCTTGCTCAGCTTCGGACTTGTCGAATGTGAGACCACTGCAATGGAGATGTCGGTGGTTGTGCTAGACATTCCCAGGGCTTGTCAGTATCTGCTTCTGCTCTCCGTGCAGGCTTGTGAGCCAAAGCACTTTGTCATTTGTGCAGACCCTGGAGCTTCCCTTGCCCACAGAAACTGAGGGAGGGTACGTGTTCTCCATGGCCCCCCTATTAGATACTGGAGGCTCTGTCAGCATTGGTCCTGATGATGGGCTGAATTGTGTCCCCCCAGATTCATATGTTGAAGCCCTAACCCTCGATATCTCAGAATGTGACTGTATTTAGGGAAAGGAATAAGAAGACCTTTCTCAGGAAGATAATGGAGGATATGCTTCATGAGAACAAGGGAGCAACCCCAAAAAAGGGAAGCATGGAATCAAGGAAAAAGCAGGACTAACACAAGGGAGCAGTAAAGGGAATTCTCAGGATGAAATACAAAAAGATTGGAGGAGGAAGACATAAGGCTTCTGGAGGTAATCTCCAGAGAGAAAATGAAACTGGCATGTTTAAGCGTATGAGAATATGATAAATGGATATGCGACAGTGAAGCATTTGGGGCATTTGGAGCATTTGGAAAATACTAATGAGAGGTTCAGAGAAAACTAAGCAGATGGGCTACCCAAAAATCAAATTGGGTCATGGTCAACCACTAAGTTCAATAATAAACAATATTTGCATATTCGTTCAACAGTTCGTCATTGGACACCTACTATGTGCCAGCTTCTACGCTTGTAACAGTAAATAAAACAGACCAAGTGCTTGCTTTTCTTTTTTAAACATCTTGAACAGGTTTTATCTGTCATCATGAAAAGACTGAATTTTAAACAGATTCTTGGAATGGGGCTCTCATATCCATCAGCTCATTCAGCTTGAGCACCTGTCTCATCCTCAGTAGATTTTTAGAACTGCTACCTTCACCGTGAAGCTCCGTGAGTTTTCCCAGTTCAAACTTGGGCTTCTTTAGCATTTTGCCTTTTCTAACAAAGACGTCACAGAGTGGATAAATAGATTGGCAAACTTTTTCTATGTCTTTTCCAATGCTATCTAAAGTCGATTTATTGACTACTTCTTTGAAGCTATTTATCTGCACTTTTAGGGTCATGATTTCCATCATCTGCTTCCAGATTTGCTAGACCTGTTGATGCTGAGCATAAGAGGCCTTCCGAATCTGATTGTTGCATATTTTAGTTAAACCAATGCAGAACAGACAAAGCACATGTTACCATCGGTAGTCTTGACATCGATCGTTGTTTCAATCATTGTCCACCATTTTTGGACCTTGGAGCACATTTTGTCAAGGGCATAGGTATAAGTCATTAGCATAACACTTATGGAAACTGGGAGATAGATGCACTAGCTGGAAAGGGGCTCCGAGTGGGGCATCATGCCATAAATCTCAAGGATAAATGTACACTCTATAGTAGTCAGGGCTCTTTGGCTTGCAAGTGGCAGAAAGCCACCCCCAGCTAACCTAAGGGTAAAGAAGGGAGGGGAAGGGTTTTATTGATTCACTTAAAAATCTGACTTGGCTGTATCCAGGGCTCAAATAATGCAACAGGACCCTATCCATCTCTCTCTCTCTCTCTCAATCTCTCTCTCTCTTCCTCAGATAGGCTCTTTTATTGTGATGATAATGATGACATCCCACAGCCCAAGAATCTCTTCCTACTGGTTTAACAATCCCATTAAAAGGAGAAGGTCTCTTTCAGTTCTGACAGAAAAGTACCAGGTGAGCTCTCAGTGTCACTTTCCTACTATAGTCTCGTTGCCTCCATGTTGTGGATAATGTGGCTGCCAGAAATACCTTAGTGTTGCCTCCTACATCTCCCATCACTCTAAATTCCAGGAATTACCCCTTGTCTTAGTTGTATCTGAAAACCATGGATAAAGACTCTACCTACTTAGTTTAGAGCAAGTGTCTAACAGTGAGACAATCAGTAGTTTCCATGAGAAAGAGTTCACATAGAATTAAAATGGCCCCTGAGGGACCAGGCAAGGAAATTACAAGACAAAGAGATACCACAATTAGCATGATTCTTTGGGCCATAAGCCTCTCCCTGAACCAACCACTCCAGGCCTGGGGTGGGGAGGCAGAAAGGGGCAAAGTACTCTGATTGTGGTGAGGGGCAGGGAAAACTCTGTCACAACCACATGTAAAATGTTTGCCATAGAAAAAAGGAATTTCATTACCAGAAAGAGAAAGGGTTATTAGTGGGGCACAAAAACCAACAGCTGTCCATGGCCATCCTAATTTTCCTAATTCTTCTCATTCACCTTGTGTTCAGACTCTTAGTTGTCAGAAGGGAGTAGATGTCATCCCTTTACGCACTGCAGCTCAGGGGCGATATCAACTTTCCTAACCTTACTGCCATCTTTAAGAAGCCCAGGGACCCTATGTGAAGTAATATTTGTGACTCTACTTAGTTCATCTCAATTTTGCTTTATCCTGAGAGAGTCTCAGTAGAGCAGAATAGAAGGTCAAAATAGAAGTAAAAAAATTTTTGACCCAGTGGTAAGACAATAATTTTTGTAGCTATGAGGTCTTGAATCAGGGCATTATGATCTTCCCAGTCAAACTGTGTACTCTGCCAACCTGGTTATTCACGTGAGTGGAGAGGAGCCTGGGGACTGGATGAATGAAATGTCCTATCGCGATGATTTTAGCAATTGCAGTTTTAGATAAACAGACCTTATACCTTTTTTCCCCCTTCAGCATTAAAACTATGCTTTAATGAAATACAGGATGACATTTCAGAACAAAACAAAACAAAACACATAATTCACTTCTTCCACAGTGGATTGTTTTTCCTATTCACATGAATATTTTCTCTGCTCAGGATCCCTAAGCTGTTTTTAGCAAAGAGACATCATACCTTGTATCACAATTAGATGATGATTTAAACATCAACCGGTCTAAAATCTTATACCTCCAAACTTATCTCTTTCTCAAGTCTTGACCTTGTGGGACCAGAAGAAAGTAAAAATTGAGTCTTAATGGAGTCATTATGTACGCTGGGGAAACAATCAATATTGAAAAGCAAAATGACAGGCAGGGAAATGTCAAATGCTACGTGGTTACAGTTTCTAGTCTAGGGAGGCAGGAGGCCACCAAGGGGATCTTAACCACTGGAGTGGCAGCGTGGGTCTTGGATCACCTGCATCAGAAGCACCTGGGATGTTTTAAAAAATTGTAGATGTCTGGGGCCCCACCCCAAATCCCACCCCCAAACAATTTCTGTAAACAGGGCCAGGAATTTACATGTTTAAGTGTTCAGTTTAAGGTGCACATTAATGCTTAGAAGTGCCACCCCAAACAGAAAGCCACTAGAGGTAGAACTCTATCTCTGGCACAAAACAGTACCTGCTTTGGAGAGCTAGTCCTTTGTAAGGACAAAGAAATTAGCCCTGCAATTGCAGTGTTGTTCTTCATAACACGATCACTTCGTAGAAAGAGGGCAAGAAATGCTTAACATGAGATTAATATTTTTTGAAGAGTGCGTCCTATTAGATCAGGAAACCCCTCCCTGAGTTTCAAAGGATAAAAGAAATAAAAGAATTAAGGGGACTTGAAAATGTATTTCTTTGAAAAGTTTATTTAAAGCGTCGCTTGCGTATTCAAACTTTCTGCAAGCCAGCATCACAAGAGTTTGTATATAACCCTGTTAAAGCTACTACGGAATAGCTTCATCTCAGAGTAGTGCTAAGTCAAAGAGACATTTACAGTGAAAATGCTACCGGTTCATGAGGGGTTCTTGGGGGTTTATAATTTCTAACTCAGCTTCAGCACGCTTTTGCAGTCTGAATTCTCCTTGGATAAATTCAAGCAAGCATGAAAAGAGAGTTTCTTAATTTCTGATTCTGTCACTTCCACCCCACTTTGGGAATTTGATTTCTACTCATGATAGAATTTTCACTCTCGGTAGCAATGAGTTCAGTTACATATGGAGAGGCAAGGCACGTCCAAGCTCAAAGGCAACGCTCTCATGCTTATAAGCCTCTCTTACATACTGTGCTCAATCCATTTGATTAAGGAGAAAACATTCTGGCATAAGAGGGAGCCCAGTGCATGTTAATAGGAATAAATAAATAAGGAATATAGTAACTCGCCTTTATTTATCAAATTAAATTTGTAATTATGATGCATTATATTCTGGTGCCACATATTGTCCACAAAGTTAACAGTACCCACTTTAAAATGACCAACTTCTGTTCTTTCTGGGTTCGAACCACGAGTTCAAACTCTATTCTTTTCCAAGGTCACCAGTTACTCCTAGCCATGGCCAGCTGTCTTCCAAAATCAAGCCTGTGGCTCTCAGAGAAGCCTAGAGAGTACCGAACAGTAATTCTGTGGAGAATTATCCTCATTTTTGGATAAATAACTGAGGGTGCATACCTACTGATGATGGTATAGTTTGAAAGTTTTGTCGTAAAAACAAAAAGCTTCATCCCCATGTTCAAATGAAAGAAATATCATTTGGAGATCACAGTCTCTTAGAAATCTTAGGAGGCTTCCTGGTGCTGCTTAGATTTGATACTCATCAGCAATGCTAGGATCCCATGGGCTGCGAGTGTCCCCACCTTCCTCTGCATGGGGAGGAGGAGGAAGCCCAGGGGAACTTTTAGTCAGTGTCCCTTTCCCCAACATCCAGAAACAGGCCAGGGACATGGTAGGACATGTCTTTTCATCACTTCCCATCGAAGACAAAAAGCGAGTCTTTTACTTATTTACTGCTTGGTTGGTTGGTTTTAGACTTAGAAATTATGAAGTATTCTTTTCAGATAGTTGTAAAGTATGTATAGGAACTTCATCACCTCACATCCCATTCTCCTGCTCAAAAAATAACCAAATTAATAAGTTGGTTGTCCTAGACATTGATTTCTGTTTTTCTATACACCTACAATATACATACCAATCACTTTATTCCTGTCAGTGCTTTTTACAGGCTTTTTCAGTTGAGGAAAGCACTGATATTTTCCAATTCTTTTTATACTGCTGATGACAGAGATAAACAACATTTGAAATTTTGTTTATGAAAATGAATCACTCTTGGTGCAAATTCCAGACAACTTTCTAGAGAGTTTGCTGGGTTGTCAGTGACCAAATGCTTAATATATGACACATGGAAACATTTATATCATTATCCAAAAATAACTCTTTTCAAAAAATTAGGTGGATCTCTTTTAGAATTCTTCACAAACCATGATAGTGTTTTGACTATTCCTGGTAAAGAGGAACAAATACATGGAAAGATACTATATTGTTATTCCCATTACAAGTTGGGGAAGGAGGTGACGAGAGGATATATTTATTTTGATCCTATTTTTTTTTTAAAGAAAAGTATGTTTTATATATGTCTCTAAGATGTACACCAAAATATGACCTCGTCTTTATATTTTTTGAACTGTCTAAATTTTTTACAGTGACCACATATTGCTTTTTCATTGCGTGGTGGGGGGAAGCATGACAATAGAAGATGCCCTGTGGTGCCTGGAATCCTTATAACCCAGAGTTCAGCTGGAGCCTGCCCAGCTGAAGCGGGATTGCTCTGATTCCCAGCTCCAGGGCCTCAGGTGGTTCCCAGCCTCTTACTGCTATTTTCTCAAGGCGTACACTGACCTCCGCCTCCAGCTCTGGTGTTCCCACGTTGGCTCTACCTGCCTCACGTCAGCCTGGACACAGACCCCAGCGTCCACTATTTTCCACAGCACTTGCACTTACGCCATGTGTTTAGTAGGTTTTCTGAGGCCGTAAAGTTCTCCGGGGAGGGTAACATGGTGGGATGAGTGGTTTTCCTATAGCTCTGACTATCCTCTTCCTCTGCCCAGGCCCCAACCCATGTCTCACCCCCTTTCCCTTTTTTCTCCCTTCTCCATTTGAGAGCAAAAATATCTGTCTTTGTCTTACACAAAATATGTTTTCAGCCTTCTCTGAAACTTTGACATTAGCCAATGTTCGTTGCCTGTGGAAATTGCCTACATCAAGTGATGGAATTTTTCCAACAAAAGTGTTTTTTTTCCCCTGGAAATAAATTTGCTACCAGCAGTTAAGAGAATATATTTTTATTCATTTTGTTAAATATAGAGAGACCTCCAGATTGTACTTCAGAATTGAAAGATTAGATAATAATTTCAAACTTCTGCCCTTCTAAGAACTTTTGTTTTGCTCAGAACTCCTAGTTTAATACCAATCTGTTTACCCATATTTACCCTAAATCACCTTCTAGAAATATTCTAGTGGTTACTGAAGGGGTATCTACTTGAGACAATCTGGGACTGGATAGGGGGAGTCCCTGGGAATCTGGTAATAGAATGTTCCCGTGACATGGGAAGCTGGCCCATCTGCAAAGCCCATTCCTGAGGTGTCACCACCTGGCAAGAAACATTCTTGGGTATGACAGGCCCTGTCCTGGCTCAGGCAATAGTTGTCACGAGGGCTTCTGAGCAAGCCAGCCTTGCCAGGAGTAGTCAGTGGTCAGGCTAGTCTCTATCCCAGAGCAAAGATGGGGCACAGTAACTCAGGGAAGCTCACTTCCTGGGCACCAGGCAGAGGCAGGACCAAACTTCATTCCTGTGGGAGGGAAGAGTAGAGTAAGGAGGATGAGAGGGTTCATCGGCCCAGCATTCTCCACTAAGCCATCCGGGGAGGCATTTACAGTCACAATGGGCATCCTTAGGAAACCAAGGCTTGGGATTGGTCTGGAGGAGACAGATTCATTAAACTTGGAGTCTAGTAGTTATTGCAAGCTCCTGGATTCTGGATCTGGAAGAATAATTGTTTCAGTTACTATGGCTGTTGCAATATTACCTTATAGCTTAATGGGTTGAAACAAGACAGTATTCATTTTGCTCATAGGTTTGTGATTTGGGTTGGGCTCATCGAGGGGAGCTCATCAGCATGCCAGTCAGCATAAGCTAGGGTCACCTCAAGTCCCACTCACTCACATGTCTGGCAGTGATGCCAACTGGAGGTGGGGACCTGAACTGGAAATGTCACCTGGAACACATGGTGGCTAGAATGGCATCTTGAGATAGAGAGAGCCAAGCAAAAGCTGTATTGCTTTTGATGGCCAAACCTCAGATGTCGTATAGTATTTCTTTGGCCGCATTCTGTTCACTAAGGTCACTAAAGTCTCAACCAGGCTCAAAGGAAGGGAAAAGAGACCCCAATTCTAAACAGAGAGTGGCAAAGCTCTGGGAAAAAAGCACGTGTGATGAAACATCAGAAATATATTACTCCAACCATTTTTGGAAAATTCAATCTGCCATAGTTATAATCTAAAATCAAGGCTGAGGCAATTGATACACCTCCTCCCCCAGTCAAATGGGCTCTGGTACTGGAGCCCATCACTTCGGCTGAGAGGGGACAGGGACTGTGGATGCCAGGGGATGAGACCTGGGTATCAGCACCCCACCCTAGCTCTGAAAGGCAGCAGAAGGCAGAGCAGAAGAAATGAAGTGAAGGAGGGAAGATTTCTTCCTTCTGCTGTTCACAGCTATATTAACCATTTAATAGTCTGAGAGGGGAAGGCTGGCATTTCTTACAGGGATTTTATTCCTAACTGAATCCCTCTCTCAGAACACACAGGCAGCAGAGTCATGAACATGGTACCAATACGAGACTGACAAGGTTCATCACAGCTCGAGATTAACTATAAATTCCTAATGTGTTTACATAAGACACATGTCGACTTCACAGTAGACAAAGAGGCAAACACAATGATCTGTGAAAGAAGGAAACAGAGATGCTCCCCGAGTGGAATGAGCCTTCACATGTCGCCTGCCTCACCTTGTGTTTTTGTAGCTGTACCTCCAGACTTCCAGGTCGCTGCCTGAAGTTCCCCGATAGTTTCTCTCAGGGATCATTAGAAGTGATTTGTGGGCTGGCAAGGCTTGTGTTTTCTGTGCTCAGATTCAGTTGACAGAATGGAACGTGGGAAGGGGGATCCGGAGGATTGCTTCTCCATCCAGGTCTTTCTCTCTGGAAAGTCAGAGGGCTTCAACAGTCCATTGGCGATCGATGATGCAAAGCTTGAGTGGGAGGAAATGGTTCTCGGGGACTCAGGGTGAGAGTGAGGTTAGGGCATGGGAAGCTGCTGCCTCTCTTTGCTCTTGTCAAGCTGCCTGGTGAAGGGGGCCTTGAGGAGCACAGGGCTCTGAGCAGCCCTAGAGAACGGACCTGATGCATGTAGGAGGGTTCTGCCTCAGATCACGAGGCTGCACATGACATCTTTTGCAGTTTCCTATTTTGTTCATTGCTTGAATAAGTTTGCTTCCCAGTGTCCCTCCTAACCACCTCTTTTTCTTAGGAGGCATTTCTATTTTCAACTGAATAGCACCTTTGGTCTCTGCAGATACAGGCACTAAGTAAGTTACTGTGGCTGAAAATATTCACCTGAGGTGCTTGCTCTCACAACACCATCCTTTCCTTGGGCCAGCTCTTCATCCCGGATGGACACATTCAGCTTGCCCACCCTCAGAGAGAAGGCCCTCCCAGAATGCTCTAAGGGCAGAGCCAGAATGCCCACCTGTCCAATTACTTTTTCTTTCTCCCCTCACTCCACAATTTTAATTGGCAAAAATGCTTTGCACAGCACCTGCTTAATTCATGGAGTGTCGTTGGTCCATATGCTTGTATGTGCAAGACTTTATCCTCATTAGCAGGAATAAATCTCATTGCACCATGTGGTTCAGTCTCTGTTCAGGGTCTCAAAGAAACAGTCCAGGGACAAAAATGTAAAGCAGATCCAACTTCGCCGGTGTGATGGTCAGTTTTCTGTGTCAGCTTGTCTAGGCTACAGTACCCAGTTATTCAGTCACACACTAATCGAGGTGTCCCTGTGGAGGTATTTTGTACATGTGAGTAACATCTACAATCAGTTGACTTTAAGTAAAGGAAATTATTATAGATAACATGAGTGGGCCTCACCCGATCAGTTGCAGGCATTATATGTAAAACTGAGGTTTCCTAAATAATTATTTCTGCCTCAAGCCTAGTGCATCAGTTTCTGCCTCACAGTTTCTAGCTTGCTGAACTGCCCTGCAGATTTCAGACTTGCCAGTCCCCACATAATCCAATTCCTTGAAATATCTGTCTGTCTGTCTATCTATCTATCTATCTATCTATCTATCTATCTATCTATCTATCTATCTATCTATCATTTTCTCTCTATCTATCCTTCTACTAGTTCTGTTTCTCTGGAGAATCCTGACTGATACAACTGGCATCTACTGAAAGACAATAAAGGGGAGCTACTTCATAGTCCGCAGAAACATTTGCTGAATTTCCCGATCTTCCTTGTCACCCCATTCTCCAGTTCTTAATACCCCCATGCTATGTAGCTATCCCCTGGTACCCTCTCCACAATATACATATATACATACATATGTATGCGTGTATGTATCATAACTCAGTCTCATGGCCATGAGGGCTGTCCTCCTCTCTTCCCTTCTCCCCCGCTCCATCTTCTGGTGGTCTCTGTTGGAGTCAACCCAGGCCCTCCCAGCACAGATGCACCCATTCTTATGCCTCTGCCTCTACTGGGTAGCCCCACCTGCCCAGGGTGGGTGGAGTACAAGGAAAGGAAGAACTGACGAGTGACCAAGCATGTGTCTTACTGGGCAAAAGCAAGGAATGAGGACAAGTAGACTCATAGCTTCGTCATTTTTTAGTCTATTAAACTTTTCCAAACTACTTTTAGATTTAAATAATTTAAAAAATTGTCCTGAAATCTTTGTAACAATCTTTAAGTCTATTTTATATTACCCTTATAAGGTCGATCAGGTAGGTATTATTCCTTTAAAGAGATGAGAAACCAAGAATTAGAGAAATTAAATGTTATCTCCAACGCCCCACCTTAGGTCTCACTAATCACAAAGGTGAGGCTAGAACCTAAGATTTCTGCCTCCACTGCATTATGCCAGCTCTTCATAAAAGAGAATGTATTTGGTTCGCATTAATTAATCATTTAACAAACATACATCAAAGACTAGGGACTCCCAAATAGAAAGTTGAGTAAGACATAATCCCCACCTTCAGGGTACAAGGAAGAAGAGTAGGTGCTGTTACAGAGGTGCAGCACCCTCCTGTTTCTGATCATCATGGGGAGATAGGCAGTCTGTGGAGGGGTCTTCCTCAGGTGTGATTTCCTGCCTTCCTTCCCCATCTTCCTCATGGGACATGGTGGGCACAGCTTGCCCCAAATCTAGTGGCTACATGTGTCAGGAATCCTACATATTAACCCCTAGTGGCCAGAGGTTATAGCGTTCCTGCAGAAGCATACCCAGGCTTCACTGCGGTCAGAAGAATTCATCTGTGGATCCCAAGGAGTGAGGAACCAGCCTTCGAAGGAAAAAAATGTCAATTAGAAGAGTAACCTCAAGGTGGATAGCAAAAGGAGACTTTGAAACCCCCTCGAACATCATGAATTGTCCCCACCCAGAACTATTGCTATTCCCGCTTCTCCTCCTATTAGTCTTGTAATAATTAAAAAGATAATTGAAAGAAGAGAAGATGATTTTCAAAAGAAATAGAAGGATAGGGTAAAACAAAGGATTATATAAGAAGATAAAATGGTTGGAAGAAAACATTCAGAAAGACTCCAATTAGATAACAGCAATTGTAAAAAATTGAGAACAAATTTGAAAGATTAGCAATTAAAAATTGATATAAAATGATTTAAAGTATAAAATCGTTATAGTATAAGACAAAATTACAATTAATGTTATAAAGTAGAGTTAGAATTACTCTTTAAAGATTTATAATTAAAAAGTAGAGATAAAAGTATCTACAATACATTAAAATAATATTTTAGAAACAATGAGTATATCAATAGAAAAATGGACAAGGAACGTGAATTCATGTATGGAAAAATCCAAATAATATGTATGTGCAAAAATGTTCAACTTCACTAGTAGTAAAGTAAATGCAAATTAAAACTATGAGCTATTGATTTTTATCAAGCTGGTAATGATTTGAAAAACTGATGTTTTGTACAGTTGAGGATACAGGAAACTACCATTTCACATCCTACAGGTAGAATTAACTGTACATTTTCTCGTCATACAAGGATGGCAAAATACATGAGAACCTTGAAAATATACATACATTTTTTCTTAATTTTTTCATTGTGATTAAATACATAGGACATAAACTTTACAATCACAACTATTTTTAAGTACACAGTTCAGTTATACATTAAGTACATTTATATCACGGTGCAATTATCACCACCATCCATCTCCAGAACTCTTTTCATCTTGGAAAACTGAAACTTTGTACCCATTAAACATAACTCCCCATTTTCCCGTCCCCCATACCCACCCCCAGTAACCACTATTTTACTTTCAATTTTTATGAATTTGACTACTCTAGGCACCTCACACAAGTGGAATCATATAATATTTGTCTTTTAATAGACACTCTTTTGCCAATAATTTCATTGCTAGGACTTTGTCCGAGAGAGATAATAAAAAATACGCACAACGAATTACCTACAAGAATCTTCGTCAAAGCATTGTTAATAGTGTTTTAAAAATTAGGGCAAAAAACCCCTAACTGCCCAATAGTAGGCAATTTGACAAATTAATTAAGATTATTATATGAAGGAATACTATCCAATCATTAAAAATATCGTTGTAAGAGAAAATGACATGGAAAAGAGAGTCATGATACATTAAACAAAATCTCAAGCGGGCTAAAGAACAGTATGTACTATGTGATCTTATTAATTTTGGAGAAAAAAACGTGTGTATATTCTTAATGTATTAGCAGTAGTTATTTATGGGTAGTGGGTATTTATGAGTGATTTTAATTTTCAATCCTTCGTTTATTTACATTTACTACAATGAACACATGTTAATTTTAATAGACAAAATTTACTCAAGAAAGATTAAGGAAAATAAGATAGTTTAAAAATAAGAAGTTTACTCACTTTTAGATCGAAAGACACACAGAGACTAAAAGTAAAGAAATGAAAAAAGATATTCCATGAAAATGAAAACAAAACAAAACAAAAGTTGGGGTAGCAATACTTATACCAGACAAAACAGACTTTAAAACAAAGGCTATAATAAGAGACAAAGAAGGACCTAATAATCTCAGTTCTGGGAATTTATCTGAAGAAACCCGAAACTCTACTTTGAAGAGACATGTGCATCTATATGTTCATTGCAGCATTATTTACAGTAGCCAAGATATGGAGGCAACCTGGGTGTCCATCAATGGATAAATGGATAAAGAAGAAGTGGTACATATATACAATGAAATATTACTTAGCCATAAAAAAAATGAAATCTTGCCATCTGCAACGACATGGATGGATGGACCTAGAAGGTATTGTGCTGAGTGGAGTAAGTCAGACAGAGAAAGACAAATGTCATATGATTTCACCTACATGTGGAATCTAGAGAATAAAATGAACAAACAAACAAAACAGAAACAAACCTAGATACAGAGAATATTTTGATGGTTGCCAGATGAGAGTGGGTTAGGGAGGTGGGTAAAAATAGAAAAGGAGAGAGATTAAGAAGTACAAATTGATAATTGCAAAATAGTCATGGGGATGTAAAAGTATAGCATAAGGAATATAGTCAGTAATATTGTAATAACTGTTTATGATGTCAGATGGGTACTAGATTGTCAGAGTGATCATTTTATAAGTTGTATAAATGTCTAATCACTACATGTACACATGAAACTAAAATAATATGGTATGCCAACTGTAACTCAAAAATTAAAAAAATATTTAAAAGAATAAAAATAAGAATTTTAAATTAAGAATTTAAAAATAGAATCGATCTAATTTAAATATCTAAAACATACAGACACAAAATATAAGGACTTGGTAATAAAATTAGTAAAATATTTTAAATCAAGCAGAAGAAAATGAACACTACCAGAAAAACATAAAATCACAATTGATTGAGCTCCTGTGAATACCAGATGCTGTCTGTGCCAGGTGCTTTAAATACACTAACTAAAACAGAATAATAGGGTGAAAAATTTCTATTATTCCAATGGATAATAAGGGGGAAGAGGCAGAAACATCTGAAGAAGGCATGTTTCAGTGCTTAGAGCAGCAGCCTCTAGACCGGACATCCGTTCCTCCTTGAGAAACTCCTTCCTCACAACCTAGTCTTGGGGGCAAATGACTCGTTCTGCTGATTACTAGGCATCAAGAAGCAATGCATCAAGAAGGAATGCATTCAATCCAACCCATTTTAGATAGTTTCTGTCTCTGGTCAGGACCCTAAGAGGACCCCCTGGTCCCTGATCAGTTTCCAGTTACTACCTTCATAACTGAAAAGACCCAGCAGCTCTGTTCAGTGACCACTCTGTGCTATCCTAAAGCTTTGGGAAATGAATATGACTTGGTACACAAAAGATGAAGAGATTGATCAGTTAGGTGGCAATTTGTAGAAAACAGAACTCAAATTTGTTTACTCATATAACTTAAAAGTTCAGGAACACCTCTGCCTTCAGGTAAGGCTTGATTCAGAGCCAAGAAATAATACCAGGGCTCAGTTTTCCCAATTTCTCTCCAGTTATTGGTTCTGTTCTCTCTGTGTTAGCTCCATTTTCAGGAAGATTTCTCTGGGAATCAAAAGGAGACACCCCAGACTACATCCTCCATCCCATGCGGTGGGAGTCTATTCCAGTAGCTTCTGCAGAAGACATTTTTTCTCTCCCAGAAGCACCAGGAGATCTGCTGACAAGCTTCTGCCACTCAGGAGCCTCACTCCCACCCTTCACTGGAGTTGAGCATGGAGACAATCTCTTTCAAACCTGATGGCTGAGAAAGAAGAAGAGTGTGTTTGTGACTAGAAAATTGGAATATTAGTGGAGGCAGAAAAGAGAAGCAAATGTTGGGGAAGAACCAGCAACTATCCATCTCAACAATTCTTCAATTTTAGGAAGCTGGAGAAGACTTTATTGCAGAGGTAACATTTGAGGTAGGGCTTCAAGGAAGTTCGTGATCTGAAAAACAGACGGAAAGTCTTTCTAGATGGAGGTGACAGCATGCAGAATGGTTTGGAGTTATACAATGCACCGGACTACTTAGGAATGGGGAAACATTTAGTGAGATGGCAATCACAGGTACACAGAGAGAGAGATTGATTGGGACCAGATCCTGCCTGACTATGCACTACTTCAACCCATGTGGACCACCCTTACATCCTGTTCAACACCATCTGTTTAGCAACCAGGTTGAGGGGGGAAAAAAAAGAGCTTTGATTCGTACTCTTTGCCTTCTATTGTGGTAAAACTATTCCCACCATGGTCAATTTCAAGCTACCCAGGTGATGTCACTGAATGTCGAGTCGAGATGTCACTGAATGTGGGACAGCTCTTATGAGTCAGTGGGAGCTTGTTCCAGCACATTACTGCTTTAAATTTCTCAACTGGGGACTGCCTTGAACATATCTGTCCCACTGCTTCCTCTTTTTTCCATCTTTTGATTTTCTCAGTTTCATAGATGAATGACCATTATAGATTCAGAATGTTCTTGGTAATTATTAGGTATTTTGGATCTCAGCTTTCCTATAAAGGATTCACTCAACCCCTAAGAATCTTTCTCTCTTTTTATATTTATTTTGTAATGAAGTATCGCTTTCAAACGAATCTTTCAAACGAATCTTTCTCTCTTTTTATATTTATTTTGTAATGAAATATCGCTTATGTCATCCATATAGTCAAATGCACAAATCTTAAGCATCCATCTCAGTAAATTTTTATAAATATATATACCCATGTAATAACCACACTATGAAACATTTCCAGCATAGCAGAAGACTCTACTGTCTCCTCTCCCATTCAACCCTGCTCATAAAGGTCACATTTACTCTGATATCTACCACCACAGATTAGTTTGCCTATGCCTGAACACCTTGTAAATGGCCTCTTGCAGCATGTATTCTTTTGTGTCTGGCTTCTTTTGCTCAACCTCATGTCTGTGATATTCAGCCATGCTGTTGGATGTACTTTATTCTTTTTCTTTGTAGTATAGCATTTCATTGCATGAATATCCTACAATTTATTTATACATTCTAAAAGCGATGGACACTTAGGGCTCTTGTGGATAAAGTTACAATGAATATTCCTGTATGTGTCTTTCGGTAGATATAGGCATTCATTTCTGTTGTGTCACAGTAGAATTGCTGGATCATTAGCTAGTGCACGATTAGCGAGTACATTGATGAAGCCTCTAATATTCCCTTGGGAAAGGTATACTCATGCCAGGACTGAGCCACCTCTGTGCTGGATGCCTGCATTGCCACCTCTGTGCACTATCTCTCCCCATCTCTGCTTAATAGTCATGTTTGCAGTCATTGCAATATCTCCTATTGGGCATTGGAGCCCTGGCATGCAGGGCTTGCGAGGGCAGTTTCTCATGCGGGACCAGCATGAGGTGGTGGCAAAGTACTAGAATGAATGGCTGGAAGTCTGGAACCTCCCCAAGGAGAACATAGTGAAAACCTACTTTCTACCGTGAGTCTTGGGCAATTCACTCAGCCTCTCTAGATGTCAGCTCCTTTGTCCGTGAAATAATGAGGGAGATTAGATGATTGTTACAGTCACTTCTACTTGAAAGTCCTGTGATTCTGAATAAAAGAATTACATTGTCTAGTCTCTTGTTCCAGGCTGAGTGTTTGGATACACTGTGCTTTGGAATGTGTGAGTAAAACAGAGTTTCACTGGAGTCGAGATGCCCACAGTGTGCCGTCCTTGGGTGCCTCACTGAGGTGAGGCAAAAGTGAAACCAAACAGGGCAACATACTCGGGGGAGGACCAGTTGTGTAGAATGTATACTTACGGACATTTCTACACTATTAGCATCAATAAACAGGCATTTATCTGCCTGTCCAACATGATAGCAGAAGTGCTCATGTAACTTTGATGCATTTCAAGCATTTGTTATTTAGAAGTAAAGAAGCTAACAGCCTGTATTTGAGAAATCACTCAAGATCTATGACAGGTAGATATTGTTAAAGGGTTATGGGAATGTCCCTGTGCTCTCAAATAAAAATGGTTTGAAAATTCATCAAGGCCAGAGAGATGACAGATGGAATGTTTGTGCCTGTTTAAGGATCGGAGATGAGGAATGAGCCTCTTCTGACTTGGGCTCTGGTTGTCAGAGGTGATCACTCCAAATCTAACATGAAGAAAATCAAAGGTTCCAGGAGCTGGGCTGGGTTGATCTCTTGTCCTCTGGCAGACTATTCCCAACTCACTGGCATCCCTCCTTCCCCGTCCTGATACCAACACTCAGGATTTCAGCCACTATATTCTGATGGAGATAGAGTATGGAGAAAAGAAATGAGGTGTCAGGGGGGAAAAAAACCCATAAAAATGCAAAAAATATAACAGAAGAATGTCTAGGAAATGGCAGAGAATGGCCTTTTAGAAACCTGCTATAAATTTGTTGAGACTTTACTTTAGAATAAGGTTTATGCCACAGGTACCAGAAAATCTTGGCGCATTGCCAAGTTATAACCCATATGTAAAATTCTTTTCAGCTATATGGTGTTAGGTGATGTCTGTGAAGTAGAATGGTCACCAGAGCCCATCCCATGACATGATGTGGCACAGCATACACAATTTATTGTGAACAAGAAATGAAGATAAGAAAGGGTACTATCAAGTGGAAGTCATAGGTGGAGAGGTTCCTGAAATATGGGAGAACCCTGATTAATGATTTTACTAGGTTCATGGACAGTGCAGTGATCAGTTTTACTTGAACAGTGATGGGATGCTAAAGGGAGACCATGTGATTGGTGTGCTACTACTATAGATACTTTCAAAGACACAGAGACACATCGTTATATGGTATTCATGAATGCCTTATAATTATTGCTGATTTATTTATGCCATTCTGGGGTTTTTAATGTCTTCAAATATGCTGCCCAATATTCTTGTATTCAAAATATGTCAAATAAGCACGTTTGCACATGTACACACACACACACACACACACACACGCACACACACACACACAGAACTACTGTTTAAGAGCTTTGTTGTTTTTATATAATTCTTAATTGATGGAGAAAGCTTTAAGGCCGATGTCCCGTTATGGCTTGTCGAATAAGTTTTAGTCTATATATTCAGAATGACTTAGTATTGATTGTCTGCACCACATAAGAAGCACTTTTCAGTGATTTTAATTGGTTTTTTATAAGTATGGCAGCTATATGTCCTAGATTTTCTAGGATGATCTTGATTTCAAGGACCAATATAATTGTCTCTAAAGTACATAAATTATAGTCAGAGCATGTGTTCCAATTTTAACTCACATAACATGATCATTATATTTAGATTATATTTTAGCACAGGTCATGGAATCTGAGCACTCCACGGTGCAGTTGAAATGTTTCTGAGACAAGCTGGGGAGAGAGCTATGATGATCAACACATTGATTAGCCTTTCTGTCTGGGGACCAGGAACAGGTCTCTCTCCCTGATTCCTCATCATGCCAGGTCATGTTCTTTCTGTTTTTATCCCTCCTTTTCACCCATCACTTCCTCCACTCTTAATTAGTATATCAGGGACAGTCAAATGATGTACAGAGAAAAGTGATAGAAGAGGCATCACCAGGATTTTGCCTTCTGCAACTTTTCTTTTAAAGTTGGAAATGAAAAATCAGAGAATATAGTGAAAACCCTCTTCCTACCTTGAGACTTCTGGAATTGTTTGTTAGAGTGATTTGGAAGGCCAAGTGGGTTTTTTTCAGGGGAGGCAGCTATTAGAGATGATTGAGATTTGACAGCAAAAGTATTTGCTTGTTTGTTTACAGCATTACTTCCAATGGTTTAACATGGTGGGAAAGCAAGAAATCGCTCAGGGTGAAGGAGTTGGAGGATAATATTGCTTGATGGCCAAGCTAAGATTTGTAAAGAATCAAACGACTGCTCAGTTCTCTGCTCTGCAACAAAGTGAACTGTTGACATCCATTCGTTTTACTTACAGTGCTGGTTTCTTGGCTGGAAGGAAATATCGTGTTGTATTATCGTTGTAGATATTTGCTTTGGCCTCACCTGATTAGGAAGATTCTCTGGTAAGCTTGCTGAGTGCCCCAGAACCTAGGAAGTATAGAACAGCTGAACTTCAGGAAGACGAGGCAACTCGATAGAGCAGGCCATTACAAAAACTACAGTTGGAAGGCCTTTCTGAATTCTAGGCAATTCTACAAGCTTCTGGAGTTGTGAGTCTTCACTCCAGTGCTCTGTTACTTGTAGGACTATGCAAATTTTTGAAGGTCTGTTTTATTCTAGTTTCTTTTTACTTCATTGGCTTATTTTTCAGTACCTTGAAGCTTCTCACATTTTCTTTTCTTTTTTGTCCCTAAAAAACCCTATTATTGACTTTATTAAATGATAAATAAAATTTATCATGTTTGAATAGCTATACATTCATTAAAAGCTTTATTGATATGTAATTTATATAACATACAGTTTATTCATTTTAAGTGTACAATTCAATGAGTGTTAGTATATTTACTGAGTTGTACAACCATCATCACCATAATCTAATTTTAGAATATTTTTATCATCCCTGAAAAATAAACCTTGTACCAAGTAGAAAAATTCCACACCTTACCCTCTCCCTGCCCTTGGAAAACCTAATCTACTTTCATTTTCTATGATTAGATCTGCCTATTCTGAACATTTTATTTAAATGGAATCATACAACATGTAGTCTTCTGTGTCTGACTTCTTTCTTTTGGCATAATGTTCTCGAGGTTCATCCATATTGTAGCACCTGTGAGTACTTTATTCCTTTTTATTGCTGAATAATACTCCATTGTCTGCATATACTACATCTTGTTTACTCAGTTATCAGTTAATGAACATTCAACTTGCTTTTACACTACTATAAATGAAATTGTTTTCCTAATTTCATTTTAGTATGTTAATTGCTAGCGTATAGAAATACAATTAATTCTTACATGTTGATCTTGTGTCCTGTAACCAACAACCAACATATAACATTCTGTTAGTTTCAGATGTACAACATAATGATTGCATATTTGTATATGTTGTGAAATGATCACCACAATAAGTATAGCTAAGATCTGTCTATATACATAGTTTCAAACTTCTTTTTCTTGTGATGAGGACGTTCAAGACCCACTATAGCTAAAAATACTGTATTGCATATCTAAAGTATTTTTAGATTACTTGACGAGACCACTTACATGTTTCTGTATCATAAAAAGTGAAGGTACCAAAATACTTTTTCATGATTAGCCTTCATCATATTTATTTGGGTGAATAAACTCATTTAATATTCTAAGTAGATAAATATAGTCAAGATAACTTGTGGTTCCTTTGTCTCTATACTCTCTCCAAGTAACTTTTTTAAATTGGTTATTTTGGTAAGAATTTATTGAGCATCTGTTTTATGTAGAACCTCCAATACATGCTATAATATTGTGGTAACAAGTGAGGAGGGTGTGCTTGGGGAGGAGCAGTCCTGAAGAAACAAGACATGCTTCCTGGGATCTTTAGTTCCCTAGAGAAGGAAGGTTAGATACATATATGTTGAAAAGAATAAAATGACATGCAATAAATTCAATACTCTGACCTGGGATACAGAGACAAAAAAACTCATGGCCTCTGCCCGAAAGATTCATATAGTAATAAATCAGCACATAATTGGAGCTCAAAAATGTTACTGCAGTTTTGTAGATACCTTTGGAGTAACAGGATGCCATGCTGTGTTGTGCCTGGCTCCTTTTTAATGTTAAAAGGTACTGAATATAGTAGCACCATTAGCCTAATTTCTAAAGAAAATATACATGCCTCTGTAAGACTAAGGTCATATGGCTAAACTTACATGTCAGAAAAATTAGCAAAAAAAAAAATTGTTTTTAACTGTGCCTGTAGATAACTTAAAAGTTATCTACTAATCTTATAGAGGTGAAATAGAAACTTTCCAAAATACATCTTCTCAACTCTGATGTAGTTTTAATTCCTCCATTAATTTATGCCATCTTTGGCAATCACTTAACTTTTTTGTCTTATCGGTATTACTGGCCTAATTAGCTTCCGTGCGTGAAGTGGAAGGAGACACAAAAAAGTATTCTGCATGCTTGGTGCAAATACTTTATTTTCTACTTGTTTTCTTATATGCAGATTTGAAAACCATAATATTTAGAAATCTTACTTTGCAAAAAGAAATTAAACAGTACATACATAGTTCATGGGATAAAGTCAAAGGCCAAATAGAAAGTTTTTTTTTATTTTATAGGAAAGTGCATCTTCTCATTAAACTGAGTTCCTTTAGGAGAGAGGCTCTTTCAACTCATTAGCCTAAATTTCTAGAATACAATCTTCAAAGCATGTCTTGTAAGAAGAATGAACGCCCCAGCAAGCTGCCCAGTTAGTCTTTCCTGCAGTCAAGACCACAACTCCCAGAATTCCACTCTCCCCTCGCGTTGACAGATTAAAGGCGAGAAAGTCCCAGCACCCTTGGCGCGCGATTCAGACTACAATTCCCACTATACCCATGGGCTCCGGAAACCTTGTCAAATACCACTTGTTGCCATAGCATCCGGGTCCCGGCCAACCAATCCAGGCGCTCCTAAGGAGTAGAGGCGGGCTGTTCGTATCTCTCACCAACCCCAGGCACCTTCTTGTGGAGCGTGACCGGAGGAGGTGGGAGCTCCGGACCGAAGCCTTCTCCTTGCTTCTTGGGGTCGTGGCCTTGCACTCACTGTGCGAGGGAAGCGTGCGGGCACGTCCACGCGCGTCTATGCGCGTGGGGCCTGAAGTGATCGTGGGTCCACGCTAGGTCTCTGCGGGGACAGAAGAAGCCATGGGCGGGACCGCCAGCACACGCCGGGTCACCTTCGAGGCGGACGAGAATGAGAACATCACCGTGGTGAAGGGCATCCGGGTGAGTGACAGTGGGCGGGCGGAGGGCCAGCGCTCGGACTCGGACCCCAAACTTATGACCTTCCTGGGACCTGCTCAGCCTGATTTTCCCTATCCTGGCCCCCAGTGTTTTCCGGCCCGAAGCCGAGTTTTCCGGCCCGAAGCCGAGTTTTCTGCAAAGAAGCTTGAAGTTTCAAGACTTCGGACGTTCATTCAAAGATATTTCCTGCTTGAGTGCCAAAAGTGTTGAGCACTGCTTGGCGCGTGGGGGTTGCCAGTTTGATTTAGACCCTCCAAAGGCTTACAGTCTAGTCTCGGCTATATTACTCACTAGTTATGGGACTTTATTTGAAACCCCTGCCTCATTGTGCCTATCTGTGAAATGGGGCCTGTCTTACTCCTCCTAGGTTCAAGACCCAAAACCTTGCTTTTGCACTGCTCACATCACCTCTCTTGGGGTGATTTGGCATTTTAAGGAACACTTTATCAGCTCTCTGTCATTTAGTACTCTTCTCATACCACCCATTCCTCCAATACACACAGCCTGAATTACTGACTTTTGTGGCCTGCCTCAGGTGACTGCTTGCTTCTCCCTGCTCACTTTCATTTGATATCTAGTCTTTCCCAGGCACCTCCTTTGTGGCCCGCTGTGCCTGAGTTTTGGACTAGGCCAGTTGCTTCAGGACTTATGTCTGCCAGCCTGCGAGGGCTTCAAATAGGGTTGCATTTTTGCAGACCACTGGAAGTAATGCAGTCAGTTCCAACCAAGACATTGTAGAGAATTTTTAAATGCCACCTGCATGTGCTTGATACATAAACTGAAAACTTGATTTTTCTCTAGGCGGTCAGTATCCCAGCACTGACTTCATTAACAAATTCTGCAGCACCTGAATTTGGAACCTCACATTTTTGGAAGTATGCCTGAATCTAGTAAATAATGCATTTTGACTTTAGAAAGTTTTATAGTTTATATTTTCTTTATCTGTTATTATACAACCAGCATAAGTAAATTATATATGTAAATAATTTTTAGCATTTGTTGCTAGGAAATAAAACTTCTTAAATATTTAAGTGTTTTAAAACTTTTTACTCTGAAACTGTTACCTTGAGAAGAATTTATTAAAGTTTTCTTTGTAGAAACTCAGACTGTTGAACTTCATTTTTGGTCTGTGACCAGCATTTCTTTATATTAATTAGTGGTTGTAGCACAGTATGTAATAAAATGTCTGAGGCTGCATTTTTTGCGTTGTTGTGGTTTAGTTGGTACTCTTTGGAGTAAAATAAAAATAACCATAAACGCTTGAGTTTTTTTTGCAGAGATTTGTTTAATCTTGCCGTTAGGCTTTGCATGTTTCAAACCAGAGGGTGAAAAAGAAAAATGAGAAAGCAAAGTAAGTTTTGGGCAAGAAGTCATTGCCTAGAAAAATGTATAAATCCATGTTCTCATACTCTAATACAGAAACAGTGATGACAGCAAACAAAATTAAAAGAGACTTTAGCCACAGCACAGAGATGCATATGAAATATTAGATAAGGTTAAATAGGATACTAGGGTTAGATATTAGATTAAAATGGAAAGATTTGTTATAAAACTATTTTTTAAAAACTCTTTTTTTTTTTTTAAACCAAAGAAGGGATGTCCTTTGGCCACTCAACATAATGGAAGTATTCTTTATTTTTTTCTTTCTCATAGTGTGTGATCGATATTGTTAAAATTCCCACACACAGCATGCTCATTTTGACCTCTGTACTTTGCTTTTCTTCAGTATGTGCCCTTCACCTGGAATGTCCTTGTAATGTTCTCTGTTGCTTCACAATTTTTTTCAAGGGCGATTTGCAATTTCTCTGGGCTTTGGTTTTTTCATCTGCAAAATAATGGCACTTGAGTATATCACTAATTCTAATATTTTCCAGTTCTGAAATTCTGTGAGTGTAGTGGCATTGAAAGTTTCTTGTAGTCTAACTCAGCCCATTGCAGTTTCCTCTAAAAATGGCTTGCTGTTGAATTGTTGAATACTTAATGGGTCATTGTGACTTCTTTGAGGTCATGAACATCAACCTGGAGTTAAATAGACCTCAGTTTAAGATTGGGCATTTACCAGCCTGAAGCCTTGGACAGGTCACTTCTCTGATCATATTTCCTTATCCTTAAAGCGGAATGCCATCACTTCTCTTGATTGTGGTGAGAAAATGAGATAAGGTATTTAAAACACATGGCACATGTAGATTTTTTTTTTTAAATTTATTATTATTTATGCCTACAGGCACATGGCACATGTAGATTTTTAAAAAAAATTTATTATTATTTATGCCTACAGCACCTGGTTTTCCTAGGTGGTCTCCCATCCAATTACTAACCAGGCCCGACCCTGCTTAGCTTCCGAGATCAGACATCGGGCTTGTGCAGGGTGGCATGGCCATAGACCATGGACCGTGGCTCCTCTGGGGCGCGAACACAGGACCTTCTGTGTGTAAAGCGGATGTGCTAACCGCTATACTATGGAACCACGTCCACAATGTAGATTTTGAATAAAAGGCAGCTGTTATTTTAGGGTTCCTTCTACATCTAATATTCTAAGATTCTTTAGAAGTGCTGTGTAGTGGAGTGGAAAGAGCATGTGCTTCACAACCTAGCCGACCTGGGTTTGGTCCTGGCTCTGCTCTTACTGGTAGCCCTGGACAAGTCACTTTTGACTGCTTCCCTGTTCAGTATATCTGGATAATGCAGTTTACTTGTGATAATTATGTATCCAGCACTACTTGAGAGAATTCAACATAATGTATGTAAGCATCTAGCACAGTGTCTAGTACATTGAGAGCATTTGTATTTATGTGAGTAATAGCTGTTATTAGAGCTGTTCAAGGGAATGGATAAGTAAACTTACATGAGTGCAAAACAATAGATGAAAATAAGAGCATTTTGTGCTCCCACAGGCATACCTAAAGGGGTGTGGATTGGGAAATGGGAGTCCTGAGTTCTGCAACTGATAGCTGGTGAGATTTTTGTCTAGTGTTTTTTTTAGATATTTTCAGCTCATCTTTATATTTTACTTAGCTTGAAACCATCATCTTGTTCCTTTCGAGGCATGGGGAAGGATAAGCAACACTCTCAGTATCATAAGTGAGCCCACTGTTTTCAGCTCAGTTGATTAAAATGTGATGCCGATGAGGCCCAAACTTCAGTGTTGAATTGCAGGTAGGTGATTTAGCCCTACTAAAGAAAACTTTCCAAATTTCCCAATGATGACATAACAATTATGTCATCACTCGTAAGAAATGAGAGTGTACCAACAATCGAACAGACTCAACCACTGCTGGAAAACCAATTCTGTGTTTCACTGATAAGGATAGTAATTTTGTCTTCATTTATCTTAATATACAAAGAGTAACATTTAGTAAGCAACATAAGGCTTTCAGGAAGTAGGCTGTGTTTATTTATTACGTTTTTCCAGATTTTTCTTGCTAAGGTCCTCAATAGCTAGTAATGAAAGGATCTACTTAAAATTAAAGTTTAAAGTTTGTTTTTACCTACCAAGCATTATTCTCGTGGTATTTAAAGGGTCTTATTTTTTTCTTTTACCCTTAGCAATTGATAGCTTTTACCCCACTTCCATCAAATAACCTGTATTCTTACACCTGTTGCCAGCTTTGACTCTGAAACAACTCATGGGTTGGATAAAAGGCCACTCTCTTGTCTTGCCTTCTTCTCCAAGTCTAAAATAAATTTCTTGTGATAGAAAGACCAACCATTTTCATTATTCATATTACATGTGCTTAATAGGATTTATTTGAGCACCTGCTGTGCCTGCTTGGAAAGTATGCCTTCCACAAGTTTATCTGAAACATCAAAGCTGTGAGTGAACTCTTCCAGAGCAAATGTCAATTTCAATCAGTATCATTTTCAAAGTAATATTTATCACGCTTTCCAGGCATAAGCTAATCTTTGCACTGGCCTTGAAGTTGCAAGCTGAAATTCACAGAAGACAGTTGTGGTACTATGGATGCTTATATGAAACACAGCTAGTACCTTGGGAAGCATTGGGAGTTGAGAGCTTCTAAATGGAGAGATTATCTAGTGTAGGATGTTGAGGATAAATCTAGTCAGTCACGGGGAGTGTTGAGGAATGTTGTTCAGGTAATTCAGTTAACTGGTAGGTGATTGGTCCCTTTGCACTTTAGATTTTAGGAATCCTTGGTTATAGTATCATGTTAAGCTTTCTAAATTTTATACAGACAGAAGTTCATGTTTTTTGCTAGTAACAAATGCAAAGAAATGCAGCTGACAAACTACAAACATAAGCTAAAAATTACATTACATATATATTGTAATTTATGTGACATTTCCCCTTTCCCATGCATAAGTATGTGGGAGTAATATCTTCCAAATAATATTGGCAATTTTTGGAGCCTGTATCTGTAAATGGTATTTGAAAAGAAAACCAACACTCACAGAGAAAATGACCTATCCTACATGGAAGGAAGACCAAGTGAGAAAAATGGATGCAAGTCCTTTAATCAATTTAATAAGACACATCTGGAAGTGGATGAGAAAAACTTACGGAGGTGAGGGTCCGAATCGTTTCTGTCTCATGTGGTTCTAACTTTATATCTTCGAGAAAAACGTAAAGTGAGTTCTCTTTTTGCTCTATTCTTTGGAAGTAGAATATTTTTGTTCATCTCACTCAGTTTCCTGTTTCACAGAAAATACTGAATTCTGGGTCAGTGGGTCATGTGTTTATGCCACTTTTAGATCAGACCAACCAAGGAGTTTGGGAAGAGATGAGTGGGGGGACTATAGATGACACACATTCTTTCCCTCTTCTCTGGAGCACATGTTGGTGTGGTGAGCAGTACACACCAAAAACTGGCAAACCCCATTTACTTAGATTTGTCTGTAGGAGCCATAGAGAATAAGATGGATAATCAGAAATCAGTGGGCTGAATTCTGCTCTGTTGGCAGGCCCGCTTCTCTTGGTTCTCTCTTATGTTAGAACCAAGTGGTTCTTAAGTTCTATTCGTTGACGGAAGTAAATCTATAGGGCACAGACCCTGCTCAGAACAATATACTAAGCAGATAGTTTTGCGTGTAGTTGAGGAATTAATCCATAGATTCCTGAATCCATGAACATCGGGGCATAATTCTAGCATTAATGTGTGCGTGGGTATATTGCACTTGGTATTTGCCTTGAAGGAGATTCCAGAGATGTTGGGAAACCAGCTGTCGTAGCTATAGATCTTTAGATAGGAAAAAAAAAAACAACTTTATAAGAAGTCCCCTGTTTACAGAAAGATGTTTCCTAAAGAAGTTGCTTCTTACATAGAAGCTGCTTATCTAGCTCTTGTGGTAGCTTACGTTGTACTTTTGACCCCTTTTGGGGGTCATTTTGCATCACAAAGAGGAGTTCTACTGTTACAGATTGTGTGTATAACCCTGGCCAGCATCTCTAAATCTTGTCAACTGCTTTACAAGTGAGTACCACAGTTCACAGAGGAGATCAGGTGAGTCTGAACTTATTACTGCAGCTAGCTGGAAGGTCAACTCAGCAGGTATTAACTTGAGGTACGAAAGATAGCATGGCTTTTGCCTTGTATCAACATAGCTGTGAATGGACTGGAGAGAGTAAATCGTGCTTAGAGTAAGCAGAGTCACAGTGGTAGGCTGCCAGGGGCACTCCTGTGGAAGAGCCTGAGGATGCACTTATGAATGATTGTAAGAAAAAAAAAGGTGGGCTCTAATAAGGCAACCTTACAATGTATTTATCAACTCAAAAAATGAATTGTGCTCCTCGGAGGACGACCTTATAAATTTACTGAAATAACAGCCACTGCCCACATTGTGAAATGTTTTGAATCGATGTTAGAATTTGACATTAAGTAGCAAGTTTTGAGGCATCAGATAAGCCACAAAAATAAATTAAAAACAAAAAACAATTAGTGATTAGGTTGAAAGAGACTTTGCGCTTTTACTACCTGCAGAATATAGATAGGAATAAATGAGCAACTCACATTCTCCTATCAGGACTTATGCAGCTGTTCCTGGCGATGGCTGTAGGTCTGTCTTCACGCAGCATGTACAGGAAGAAGATCAGTACAGACTCGGGCTGAGCTGATGAGAGTGAGCCAAGATGAACTATCAGTTGAAGTCCCAATGGCTGGAGCTGTGTTAGTAGTAATTCTGCCAAATATTTGTGTCGCACGTTACAGTTCTCAGCGCACCTATAATCCTTCCTATAAGTCCAGGGGTAGGTATTACTTTGTTTTCAGATGAGGAAAGTGAGGTCCTCGAGGTGACTTCCCTAAGATTAAAAAGCTAGTAGGTGGCCAGTGCTTTTTCCTCTATTCTGGGACAGCTTTTTGTTTTAAGGAGTAAAAGTAACTTACTCTTGAGACTGATTTAGGGATAAGAATGGCTTTTTGTAGTATTCATTTTGAAAGTAGCAGTAGATAATGACAAGGCATGAATTTGGGTGAGAAGTAGATGAAGTGGTATTTAGAAGTAAGTGGATTGTCTCCAGTACAGGTGAAAGATTATTAGCAAACACATTCACTTCTGATTAGGTTAAGTGTGTGTGTGTGTGTGTGTGTGTGTGTGTGTGTGTGTGTGTGTGTGTGTGTGTAATAATGTAGTTCGGTGACTTTGGCCTGAAATACAGAAATATAAATTAAAATATAAAATAATATTTGTCAAATTAGCTTTATGCGTATTAGCTTTAAACAAAAATTAGATATGTAACATGCATAGTGTATAATACATAGTATATGTGATATGTTAACATAAAATATAGCTATATTACTATGGTATATAAATATGTATATAGTGAATGAACTTTTTATATATTATATAGCAATTAAAATATCTTTAAGAGTCTAAAACTTAATAAGGCTCATTTTATCTCAAGAGGAAGTGATGCCATTTTTATTTTCTGAAGTGGGATTGAAGGAGTGTATTGCTTAGTATGGAGAAAGCACAGAGCTAGAGGTCGGGGGTTACTGCTGGTGGTCCTGGTGTTATCAGTAACGACATTACTTAGGATCTCTTTTTCTCACCTGTAAATGGAGAGGATCGAGTCAGCCTTAAAGGGTTTTCCCTAAGCTGTATCTCAGCTTCGTAGATGAGTTTCAGCAGCAGTGTCAGTGGCTGTCCGTTGAAGAAGGGGCACCTGGCCCTGGCGTTTTCAGGTCGTCTCTCGGCACTCTCCTTTTTAAGCTCCATTTCTCTGCCAAGAAAAGAGTCATGGATTTTTCCTTCAAATCCCAACTATTGAGCTGCGATCTTTCCCTTGACTGTCTCACCTCCCTCCATTCTAGTTTGGGTCTTGAGATACAGGTAACTGTTCATCCTGAGATGTGCCAACTGTTTTGTTCACTGATATATCCCAAGGGCCTAGTAAGTATTTTTCGAATGAATGACTCATGAATATATAGGAACTCACAATTTTGTGGAAAGGCAGAAAGGCAACTACTTGTTCTGCCACTGGAGCGCCATATTGGAGATGCGTGCAAGGTGCAGTGGGGCACAAGGAAGGTACCTTTAGGTGGGCAGAGTTGGGATGGAATGGCGAGCTGGTTTGGTGAGAGAAGGCGTTAGGATATTTGAACTGGATTTTGAAAGGTGATTCCCTCCCAGTGGGCCAGGGGAGAAGGCAACGCGGGCGTGGGCAAAGGCATAGAGATGGCAGCAAACAAGTAGCGGGTGTGGCTCGAGAACAGGGCATGAAGTATTAAGGAGAAAGCTATGGAAGTTGAGGTTGGTGTGTTAGGCTATAACCAGATGATGAGGAAGTCTTGAATGCCAGGCAAAGGAATTTGGACATTCCCAGCAGAAGATAACGATTGAAGGTTTTGAAGCAGAGAAAAATGTAATCAGATTTGCATTTTAGAAGGATTATTGGTGGTGCCATGAATTTGGACAGGGGAAGTGAGTAGGGAGAAGAGATGATGGATTCAATAAATATTTAGGGGTTGAAGAAGTCATGGCTAAGAGAACGAGGGAGAGAGGAATCGAGGACTGTGCTATGTTTCGATTTAGGAAACTGGATGGAAATGGTGTCCTTAATGAGATAAGGCAGGCAAGAGGAAGAAGAGATTTTTAGGAAACATGAATTTTATTTGGGACATGTTTGGTTTGAGGTGCTTGTGGTCTGAAGGGGAGGTGTCCATTAGGCAGTTTAATGTACAGGTTTGCCTTTTGGGATACAGGTCTTGGGCTGGAGATAATGGATTTAAAATTCATTATTAACAGCAGTTAAAAATCAAGGGAGTGGATGGGAGCACCAACAAGAGCATTAGAGTGAGAAGAAAGTAAAGACAAAGAACAGAATGGGGGGCCCTCTTGCATTTAAGAGTAGGCCAGGGAGAGGATGCCTGCAAAAGAGATGACATGTGGCCGAGTCCGAGGACAACTGGGACAGTGGGATGTCAGGAAGCCCAGGGAGCGGTTTCTAGAAGAGAAGAGTGACCACAGGTGTTAGATATTAAGGGAAATCCACATAAATTAGGTTCTTTATAAACATAAATATAAAAGATAATTATCTATATAAATGTAAACAAAAGTTTATTAACACGGTCATTGGTGACCTTTACCAGAACACTTTGGCTGCTGTATTGGGTTACAAGCCTGATATTGGTAAGTTAAGAGGAAATTGGAAGACGGTCCTTGAGGATTCAGGAGGTGGGTCACCCAGTTACTCGACCCTGAAACCTGGACGTCCTTCTTGATGACTTCTGCTTCACCCCCACATCTGGTCAGACACTGAGTCTGGCATGAAAGGGGGTGCCTGAGTGTGACCTTGAGACTTGGACTTTCTGGGTTTGAATCCTGGCTTCATTACTGATAAACTGCGAAACTCAAGGCGAGGTATTCAGTCCGGCTGTGCTTCGGGTTCCTCTCCTATGCGTGGAGATAATAAAAGTATCTACAGATTGTTAAGGGTTTAAATGAGTAAAGTGTTTAGTGTAGTGCAGTGCCTGGCATGTAATAAGCACTCAGTGATTGGTAGCTGTGTTGAATCCTAAGTATCTTTTGGATGTGTTCTCCCTGTATTTCTGTAATAGATTTTTTAGGACAGGTTTATTGTGGTATAATTTACATACATAAAATTCATCTGTTTTCTGTATACAACACTTTCTAATAAATTTACTAAGTTGTGCAGCCATCACCACAATCCAGTTTGAGAGCATTTTCATCACCCAGGTAAGCTCTCATGACCACTTACAGTTAATCCCCACTCCCACCCAGACCCTGGGCAACCACTTATCATCTACTTCTTGTCTAGATAGAGTTGCCTTTTCTGGGCAGTTCATATAAATGGGATTATACAATATGAGGCCTTTTTTTTTTGTCTGGCTTCCTTCACTTTAATTGCTTTTTAGGTTTATATATGTTGTACCATATATCAGAACTTCATTTCTTTCTCTTGCCGAATTGTATTCCATGGTATGGGTATATAATATTTGTTTATCCATTCACCAGTAGATGGACATTAGTTTGTTTCCACTCTTGCTATTACGAATAATGCCGCTGTGAACATTCCTGTGCACATTTGTGTGGACATATGCTTAATGGCTTCTTAATTGGTCCTTTAGCTTCCTTCGGGGTCCTCCTGCTTCTGTGCTTGTCCGTCCTCCTTCAGTCTGTTCTATATACTGTAACTAGAGTGACTTTTTTAAAAAGTAAGTTGGATTGTGTTATTACCGTGCTTAAAATCCATCAGTAGTGCCCAGGATCAAGTTCAAACTCCTTAATTTGGAAGGGCTTACTAAGAGTACTCAAAATCTAAAGTCTTTATTTCTCTCCCCACCTTCTCTTGCACTAAGCCTCCTCTCCAGCTTCCTACTTCTGCCATTCTTTTATTCTTTCATATCATTTCTTTCATTTATTTAACCCTTCATTCAACTAACCAGGCTTATTGAGGCTCTGGGGATATAATTGTAGACAGGACAGCCGCATCCTTGCTTTCATGGAGCTTTCTTTCTAGTGTGAAAGGGAGACAGTAGACAAGAAAGCATCAGATAGTGAGTGGTAAGGGCTATAAAGAAAAGAAAAAAGGATGATATGATAGAATTGTGGGACTGATAACTCTTAATCTCCAGACCTAAGTATTTCCTCAGAGCCTCTGCCCTATTGCCAACTGCTTACTTGTTCTCTCTCTTGGTATCTATTTAATAGTGGCAAGGCCTGTTTCTCATCTCTTTCTTCACGCATGTCCTTTTTGGAATACTCTGGTCCTACTCTTCCTAACTTCCGTTCATCCTTCCCAGCCCCGTGCCCAGCCCCACTCCCGAAGCCAAGCTAGGTGCCCTGCCTGTTATGCTTTCTGTGCACTTCATCCGTTGAAGAAGGGGCACCTGACGTGAGTAGTGCCCTTCGCATTATATTTAAATGCCTGAGGATTGTCAGTTTCTTCTACTCCACTGTAAGCAACGTGACGATTGTTGAATACCTGAAGTCTAGCCTACTTCCTGGCACGTAGTTGGTATATAATAAAATCTGTTGAAGGACTGATTGTGGTTAGTCTTGAGGGAGGGTGGGATACCATTTCCTTTGAGACTGGAAGGAAGGAAGGAGCTAAGGCCTGTTGCATGCATGAATTAATTTGTAGAATTAGCGGAGGAAAGTCGAAGGAGTTCTGATGGCTTACATTTTCTCAGAGATTACAATTTAGTGCACAGTATAAAATGAGGAGAAGAGTTATTTATAATGAGCAATTAGAGCATTAGAAGAAATAAAGGAGTAGTGCTGAGGGGTGCATCTTGAAATCTCAAAGATGTTCGTACTCGTTTTTAGTGTTTTAGCTATTAGATTTAGCCTAATTTCTTTAGGCCATTTGTTATACATGTTGATATGGATGATTAAATTACTTGGATGCTATTGCACTGTTTTCTTGTTCTTTATAATTGATTATATTTTGGTGTTGCTTTTTCAGCTTTCAGAAAATGTGATTGATCGTATGAAGGAAACCTCTCCATCTGGCTCGAAGTCTCAGCGGTATTCTGGTGCTTATGGTGCCTCAGGTATTTCAGAATTTTAATTTTAGATTTTTTAGTGGAAATATAAGTGGTAAAAATTCACTCGATAGTCAAGTTCCTCTGCACGTCTATCTTTTGATATTAGGATGTTTGACTTTTTATAGGGAATGTTAGAAATTAGGATCAGGGTTTCTTTTAATACGTTTCGCACTAAAATTAGAATTAATGTCCTTTCAAACAGTCTTTGGAAATTCTTTTTCTCATCTAGCTCCTAAATCTTCTGTTAGGTTTTAGAAGGTTACTTTATATCTTTTTTGTGTAAAGTGGATTATTTATAGGGATATTAGAAATTGAGGAGTAAATATTTATTAAAAAAAACATTGAACTTAGAAAATATTGATTTACTGGTTCTAAATTGTGACCGATCTGCAATGATTTTCTGTTTCTTCTAAGATTATAAACAGTTTATTCCTTCACAGTTTTAATTATCGATGAAATTATGGTGTTAAATGAAATCTATAGAGAATTATTAAGCCTCATTTTATCTGTGGATTCTGCAGGATAAGAGACTATTTCTCTTTCCTTTCTTCTCTCCTACCTACTTCATTTATTCATCCAGCTAATATTTACTAAGTGCCGGCTATGTGCCTGGCACTGTTCTTGTCATTGCCCAATTTGATGAATGAACATGCTTTTTATGGGTGAAATAGCAATAAGAAAATAGTCAGTATGATTAACTTCGGGCTCAATGAGAATTTTCTGTGTTTATTAGAAAAGGATATTGTGTGGTAAATCTGGCTACAGACTGAAATACACTGAGAAAGATGAGATGCTGCCCAGATGCCATTCACGTCTGCAGTTGTGATCTTACTAAACATTAACTCAGTGGCCACAGATTGAGCTTTTGGTATGTTTAGAGCAGAAGGTACCCAGTAAATAAGAAATAGTTCTTGTCCTTTTGCAATTTCTTGTTTAGTAGGAGCCACAAGAAGTATCCATAGTTCATTAACTTTAGAAAGTGGCCACTCCCTCCCTGCTGGAAACCCTTTCTCTGGCTTTTGGCCGGTACTCTTGGTTTTTCTCCTGTCATACTTGCATCCTCAGAATCCTCTTCTGTGCTGATTTCTGCTAAGTAATCTCATCTAATTTTATACCTTTTGAATCATTATGTAGACACTGTGACTCCCAAAATTATGTCTCCAGCCCTCATCTCTCCCTGAAACTCGACTTAAGACAGCTGCCTACATGAAAATCTCCACTTAGAAATCTTCAAATGAATGTAGCCAAAACAGATCTTTTTCTTCTCCAGCGTTGCTTCTGCTCTCCATCTTTCCCAGTAAAAGGCACAAGCAGTCAAACCCCAAACCTGGGATTTGCTGGTGCTCCTATTTCCTTATTCCTTGCATTAGGCCATTAGCCATTCTCGTTAAGTCCATCTCTAAAACATGTCTGGATATGTTCTTTCACGTCTTTCTTCACTGCTGCAGTGCCAGTCCAGAGAACCAGCATCTTTTTACCTTGTCTTCTGCAGAAGCCTCTTAACTGGCTCCCTGCTTCCACTCCCTACTTCCTTACGCTTTGCCATGCACATGGAAGCCTCAGCAATTAAAAAAAAAAAAAAGAAAAGTTTGTGTCATGTCCCAGTGGCGGATTTCTGTGGTACATAGAATATAATTTGAACTGCTTTCCTTAGACTCTAAGATAGACCATGACTGGTTCTTTCTGCTTTTCCAACGTCATCCTTTAATATATAGATATTTTTAAAATCGGAGTTTGATCTAAATATGATTTGTTTTAGGTAGATTTCTTTTTTACCTACCCTGTTAAAGAGATAGGATGATGATGATGATGAAGAAGATGGTGAAATAATGAAGATATAGTGATAAATAATACTTAAATAGTGTTTATTATGTGCCACATAATCTGCTAAGTCCTTTATATGTCTCGTTTAGTCCTTATTTACCTTACGAGGCAGGTATTGTTATTACCCCATTTTACGCAGAAGGAAACCGAGACTTGAGGTGATTAGTTCTCTTGCCCACAGTCACACAGCTGGTAAGTAACGGAGGTGATAGTTGAATTCAAGTGACTGCAGAGAAAATGCTGTTAACCACTCTGTTTTATTATAATTTGAAAGACACCTTGTTTCGTTCGTAGAAAGGATGTGAGGGAAACTAGGTGGAGGGAAAGCGCTGCCTGTCAGAGATGCTCTGCTTGAGTTCGGGAAAGAACCTTCTGTCTATAAGTGACCGTTGGTTCTTCCAGCTTTTTCCCATGTTGGCTCTCGGATAAGAGTGAGTTGAAGGAGAGAAAGCGTTTTCCTTCTTGGGCTGTCTTCTTCAACCCTCTGAGAGATGGGTGCGGGTAGAGAGGCTTTCTATAAATAGTGCTCACAGTATGGCCCGCAGAGCTTGACACTGGCATTGCGATGAACTCTGGCCATACTGAGGATCCCGTCCCGTCCCTTTTCTGCATTCGACGTGACTGATGAACTCTTCGGTCCGTGACGAGCCTGGGCACTGAGAACGCTTTGCATGCCACCTGGTGCTTCGATGGTCACAATCGAGCTACGCTCTCTAACTGGGAGCCACCAGTCATACGTGGCCTTAAGATTTAAATTAAAATTAAAGCTCCTCAGTTGCACTAGTCACATTCAGTGCTCAGTAACCACATGTGGCTAGTGGCTGCCATACTGGATAGCGCAGACATAGGACATTTTTATCATCGCTGTACAGCTCTAGTCTAGACTGTATCAGTGCTTGGCATCGTGCACTTCATTGGATGATTTTAATGATATGGTAACTGATGTTAGGGAGCTAGATGGCCCTGTGTGTTTGTGAATCCTGTTTCCTGCCTTTTCCACATCCCCGGATTGTGGGTAAATGGCGACATCAGGGAGCGTTTCCCTGAGCTATACTATTTTCACCTCAGTCTGTGGCACAGCTTCCTAACCTGTGTGTTACCAGTGTACTAGAGGTATCAATTCCTTAGACTCAGAGTAGCTGGGGCACACCTGTGTGCCGTCATGTGCCGTACAGATTCAGTCTGCACCCTGATGTGAGAAAGGCTCAACGAGGCTAATAGCATAGGTTCTTGGAATATAATATTTCCCTTACCCATTCCAACCCAACCCAAGAAAAGAGCAAAGATTTGCCATGCTGTTTTGAAATGTTCCTTTAGGTTAAGAAAGCAGTTAGACTATGTGCAAATTAACAAAGATTTATTCTTCCTAAAATTTAAAAAAGATGTGTATGAAAATAGAAAGCCTCAAAGTTTATGTTCTTTTATGCATTTGTTTTATTTGGGGGTTTTGTTAGTACTCAATAATAGATTTCTTAAGATTTATAATATAGATGTGTTATGAAATAATTTTTCAAGTCTATAAAAATATATTGATAAAAATGTCACCAGCCTTTTCTACATTTCTCAGTGTCAACCGAATTATATATTAAATGTGAGTTGAATTTTTAATATTTATTAAAATGCTTTATTCCTCACAGGACTGTAATTCCTATGAGCCCTAGGCTATTCATATGTGTGAATATAGGGCAGCGTATTTGATGGACTGAGAGTCCCAGGATTTTTGTATATAGAAAGTAAATTTTGTCATATGTATAGTTTTGAGAATATAATTTGTTCTGTAAGAAAGTGAGTTCCTCTAAAGACTTTACTGAAACTGTTTTTCACAAACCTTGAACTAGATCAATGACTCGTTGCAATAAGTATTTGCATGTAAAGCTGTTAGGCAAAATAATATACTATGTGACATGCAGCAGATTGTAATGCCACTTTAATAAATGAATGTGCTCTAAAGAAATTAACTGTGTCCTTGCTGCCTCAAATTCTTTGCTATGAAATGTGTTATCTCATCCGTATTGGTTTGCTTTTATACTAGGACATTTTTTTTAAAAGGCTGACATAAGGGGATATCATTGCACATACCTATAAACTTACCTTTTCATTAACATCTTGCATCTTTTGATTTTAAAAATTCATGTCGAATATTGTTTTCTTCCTTTCCACCCCGATCCTTTAGTTTTTCTGGCTTATAGTGAGGTCAGACGTCTCATGTTTGACTCCACCTCACGCTGAGGACACTCTGTCCCGGAATCAGTATGAAAGACCAGGGAGGAGATGATATTAGGAGGCCACTAGCAAGTTTCTCTGTAAATTTCTTTGTGATTTGCCAGTTTGTGTCCAGTATATCACTGATATCACTAAGTATTTGGCATTCTTAACAAATTGCAGGAAATCAGTTTAAGCAGGAAATAGCACAACTCACACTAAATAGCCAATTTAGGGAAACAGATTCCTCTATATGTTCTATGTATTTCTTTTCCCCAGAATCTGGCCTTCCTAGTTATTTTTAAGCAGTGTTTTAGGGCTCATTTAGACATAACACTGTAGGGGGAGTTCACAGTAAACAAGCTGTGCTTGTTCCTTTGACTTGAGTTACAAGAACTGAAGGGAGTTAGTTACAGTATCTCAGTGTCCAACTTTTAATATATGAAGCTTTGTGGATGCCACTATCTCAATTCTGCACTTTTCTTGTGTGCTGTAATTGATAATTTGCCTGAAAGTTCCTAAAAGGAAGAAATTTATATACACTATTTAAATAAAATTCTCTAGTCAGTATAGTTAGTTCTTAAAACGAAATCCATAAACAGTCTACAAGTAATGAATGGTTGAACTCACTGTTCTATCAGTTAACAGGTGTTAGCATGGTAGCGATCTTTGACTTCAAGGAACTATTATTGTGGTCAAAGCATATTTACCTTTATAGTGTGGTAAGTAAGTTTAGTACCTGCTCATGATATTTTTGAGTGGGTGAATGACTATGTAAATGGATAGAATATATGAGAGGCATAGCAAGTGTTTTAGGAATTTAGACAATGAAGGTCAAGCAAGTGGACTTGAGCCAGACCTTGAGGATAAGAGGGGTGGGGCATGTTGCTGTCGAAGCTGTTCCTGGCAGAGTTAGCACACAGATCAGATTAATTCAGATAAAGGGTTTCTCTGTAAATGTTGGGGTCTCATGGGTAGCAAAGTTAAAGAGTTATCCTGTAGGGCCTAGCAACCTACTGAGCAGCTCTATTTAATTTTAAGATGCAAGTTTAGAAAGTTGCATTAGTTGCTACTTTTCAAATAAAAATCAGACATTAATAACATTTTTATGGCTGAAAATGCAGTGCTGATTTTCTCATTGATATTTTTATATTTAACAAACCAATCTAAATGGTAAGAATGTTTTCCACCATAGCACTAAATAAAACCATTTTCATTTTTATGAAAAAAAGTTAGCCCCATAAGCATTTTTATTTGTCCTCAATTGGCCCTGTAGTAAAAAAAAAAAAAAAAAAGGAAAAGAAAAAGCAGCCCTCTGCTTGAGGCAGTATAGGGGTATATCAGACCATTTCTGAGCAGGGAAGGTGAAATGATGCAGGTGGGCTCGTGGAAGGGCAATAGACAGTCCGAGTTGGAATTTGACATAGGGAAGACGGCAGCTACATGGTCAAGGCAGAAGAAGCAAAAGCAGAGGAGGATTTGGGTGGATTTGGTAACTAGGCCTATGTGGCTAGTTAGTGGCGGTCCTTGGCTCACTCTTCAGTCCTCCCTCCCCTGGCCTAGGGCACTTTCCTTGTGCCACTTGATTCATCATTCTTTGTGTTATATTTATTTTTGAGAAACCAGCACATATTTAAACTCAATTAATTTTGAAATTTAGAAGAGAGCATAGAAAATTTAAAAAAATGGGACAGCAAATCGTCGACAGCCCTGTATATTCTATGGTATTTTGGGCTGACGAAAGTGGAGTCATGCAGAAGAGAAAAGGCTGTAGCGGTGGAGGAAAGGAGTTGTGGGGAGAGAAGCTTAGGAGGTTCCGAAGGGTTCGTGAGCCACACCTTTCAGTAGTTTTCTGTGACTTGGAACTTCTGCCCTTTGATTTCTTTGTTAACTGATTGGCCACTGGCCTTAGATGCTTATTAAATCTTCAGAGGCCCCCGCGCCGTGACTACTGTAGTGGAATTTACTTTGCGTTAGTGCTTCCAAGTGGCATGAAATCAAGTGGGTGAGAAATTCCCTTCTTGTTCCTAAATTTCTAGAAAGAAGCAGCTGTTCCGTGAGGTGCATGGCATACTTAGATCAGAAATATAGTAATGCCATGTAGTCGCAGTATGCAGGGGCCGGAAAGAAGCAACTTCAGTGACCATGGGGTAAAAAGAGAGAAGCTGTATTAACCCACCCATTTTTGGCCACAGTAGATTTTGGACACTAGAGTAAATTGTGGGATAGCAGATTGTGTTTTCTAATAGAACTGTTACTATGGAGCATAACAATTAAGTCATGGATATGATATATCATAAGCCACAAAGAGAAAACAACTATAAATTTTATAATCGTGTTTCAAGGTTTATAAAAGAAAATATCAGACCCTGGTTATATAAGTAGTTTTAACGATTATACAGTACAAGACATATATAAAAATACTATTTTTGATGCCAGTTATAAATTACACACTTGATTAACAATATTTTTGCCTTTCTTGGAACTTGATAGAATTTGAGGACATCATCTGGATGGCCTAGATCTCTTAAAATAAATTGCCCCAGAGTTTTAAATGTATGTTGTTCCTATTGCAAGCAGAGGTTTTCAGAATCAATCCATTGACCCTTCCAGCTGTCAACCAAATAGTAGGTTATTGTTGTCGATGATGATGTTTTCCTTGTTAAAAAAAAACATTTAAAAAAGTAGGGTCTGACTAGCATTTCATTTCTTTCCTTTACCCTTTTCTGTCTCCCGCAGTTTATTTAGAATTATTCCTACTATGCTCTCTGTATTAGGCCAAATCTGTCCTACCTGGGAATAATAAGTGCTTTTAGGTCCCCCTTTTAAACCCGTTCTTCCCCCAGGGCCACTTGACACTTTGTTGACAGCTGTCATGGTACTTGAGTATTCTTTGAAAAGCCTTGGGAACCCATGGGATCATTATGGTAAGGTTCTTCAGACTTTTTCACAGGATTGCTGTGACATGCTTAAGAGAATATTCTGGTTTTGCATGCCCTGGTTCCCCTGACTGCGTGGCTAATTGAAATATAGGTTTTAATTGGCCAGCATCAAAAGACTGGAGCTTGAAATTATGGTATAGGCCAGTAATGATAACCATCTCCTTGCTTTAGGCATCAGGTGGTTAGAACATCTCACAGATTGTATGATGAGGCTGTAGGCAGCCCGCTGCTGAAAGCCAGGGTGTTGACTTTGTTGGCGGAGGGGGACTTATTTACTTTGTCAGATAAAGGAATGCTCTGCTCCTCACTTCATGTCCCCTTGCTCTTTTCTGGTTTTCTTTTATTTTTTGCTGATCCGCCCCCATTGTGTTAACAGCCATGAGAGAGACACCCTCGGGCCTTGCTCTGTATCTGATGAGTAGTAGCAAGGCTCTGCATTTTCATTTTTCTGTTTTCAAGTTTTATAATTTCTCCCACACCTGGTGTCATTGCCCTAGTCTGGCCACCAGCATCTGTCTCCTGCCTTGTTCTAACAGTCTCTGGCTTGAGATCCCTGCCTGCAGTTTTCTCTTCCCCATTCTATCCTCACTGCAGCCCTAATAGTCTTTCCAAAGCGTGAAACTGATCATGTCATTCTTCCGTTTAAAGCTTGAGAGTCTCCAGACCCTTCGTCTTAGGGTGACGAAATTTCTTGTACATAGCCAACGAAGTCCTACACATCTATCTCCTACTTCGGTCTCCTACGTCATCTCCGAACCCGTCTCTCTCATGTTGAACTCGCTTATATAGTCCTACTGAAGTTCTTGAGTGTCCTTGAACGTGTCCTTTTTGGGTCTTGTTCTTTTCTGTCTGAAAACGTTCTCCACCTGTCCACCCCAGCTCCACCCCCACCTCTCCTCCTACCTGTCTTATCTGGCTCATTCTTTCTCATTGTTCTTATCACTGTCTGGAAATCACCCACCCCAGGAAGTTTTTCCTGGACTCCCCGTGGGGTCCCATAGCACCCCGTGTGTACTTTTCCTGTCATTTATCACATAGTGCTGTAATTGCCCATTTACTCTCCCTTCTCCCTCAGATTCCTCATTTGTCCTCTGCGGACCTCCTTTTATGTTACTTCCTTCTGCACTTCCCCTTGCCTTGGTGTTGACCTCTCTTTGCTGAGTGCTCCGTCTGTCTTTGCTGTAGGTAAACGTTGACCTGTTGAGGTCAGATGATTAGGCAAAGTGGGATAAAAGAAAGTCTCAGTGGGCCGAGGCGTTTACCATCCCCCATCATCTTCTGAGGACTCCCCACATCGGACCTTTTTGAAGACTCTCCTTTTCTTGTGTCACTAATTCTACAGTACTGATCCTGGTAGCACATGCTTCATTATAGTGCAATTGCACACTTAATTGTCTTTCCTAATAGGTTATGAGCCTTTGAGGGCGGGTGCTATTACTCATCTTGACCCTCAACCACAGTGAGTATGTTATAATATTAGGTACTCAATAGGCGTTTATGGAATGAAGGCGCTAAAGCAAATCAACTCATGAAGCCTGATATGTATAAGTGCATGTGTCAGCGAGAGGCAAGGAGGAGGGATCTTTCTCTTTAATTTGTTCCACTGGGCATGGGTGTGAGGTGCATGGTGCCCATACAGTGCTTTGCCAGTGTCCGGTCTTAACCATAGCAAACCCAGTGAAGCCCTGTCGTAAGAGACTTTTTCTTCAGCACCGTCTTGTAAAAATTACAAGTGTGCGGAAGTAGTAGCCAGGGAGGGAGTGGGGCTCCGATTTGCAAACATTGATGTGGAGATTTGTGTCCCACTCCTAGATACTCTGTTTAGAAAAGAAGTCAAGTCTGCGTAGTCTTGCCAAGGCTGGGGGAGTGTTGAAGCAATTTAGGATTTTTCCATCCAGGATCTTCCGCTCTCAACCCTTGTTACCCTCCTCACTTTCCTTCTCCTTTGGGTCAGAGTTAATTTGACGTTAGTCCCTTTGCCCTGGAATTTTAGGGTAGGAGGGTTGGGTTAGGTTAGGTTAGGGTGTCTGGGCCTAGGGCTCCGACTTGGAATAATAGCTGCTTAGCTCTGGCCACCTCCCCTAGGAGTGCCCCTTGCTGTCCTGTAGAGTACACCTCCTCCTCACCATCTCCTCTCCCAGGCGGCCGGCTGTTCCCCTGGATCTCAATATCTGACCCAAGCGTATGCTTTTTCTTCCTGAAAGGATCTGTCTCTGCTCTCACTCACTTACTTCCTCAAGTCCCTGGGGCCAGCTCTTTGAAGCCTGGGAGTTTTGGCGCCTGGAAGCTCAGGGACTTTGAGGGTTGGTTCAGCTTCTGTTTAGGGATTCGAAGGAACACCCGGTGCTCCTGTCATCTGAGCTCGGAGACCAGGGAGCTGGTGCCCGGTGTGTTCAGACCATACGTAAATAGCTAAGATTAACTAACAATGATTTTCAGAAAACCTTTTAAGAATGTGGCGTAGCTTATCTGGGCGTTTACCCTGTGCACCCCATTTTCACCTTATTGCCATGTGCTACAGTAATGATAATGCATACAGCTCTTTCAGATTGGTTTTGGCAGTTACACTGAATTCTTCAGATAAAATTAGTCTTGCTGTTGACCTAACAGTCATGTCATGACTTTTAAAAATAAGGTAAAACATCGATTGCTATATGTCATTTTTGAGGATGGGCCCAAAGAATGATATGAAAATCAGTTACTGTAATTGGGATAGATTTGATTTAAATAAAAAATATTAAAGCAGTATTTAAGATTGACATTTCCCCCAAAACATTTTTATTGTTTTACTAATGCCACCAGCTGGGTTATGGATTCTGAATATCATCTTTATAATTATTTAAACAAGTTACTTTAACAAATTGTTGTTATTCTAACAAAATACCCCCAACAGCCCTCAGTTTATTTCTCTTCTCGAAACTCGTGCTTTTAGCAAGAAGAGTTGGCTTTAACCCTGCGTATGTGCACAGTTGTGGATCGGGTAAAGCTGATCAGCGGTTTTTTGTCTGCTAGGAAAAATGAGGTTGGCTGAAGCAGCGTTTGTTTAGTTTTATAGGACAATATAGACACCCATTGGGCACGGTGTTTTTCTTTAATTTTTCTAAATAACACGTTCACTTCTTTGGGAATCTCATGAGATTGATCCTATAAATTGCTTTTGTGACATCTTTATAAAACTTACTGATAGCTTAATATTCTCTCTCAGAAACTTTTTATAGTGCTTATTATAAGGTTATGGGATGTTATAATCCTCTTTTCGCGATTGTTTTTTCACCTTTGACATAGTCTAGCTTTTTAAATAAAAAAATCTTTAAGAAAAAACATGAACTGCATAATTAACAGTGTTTTTCAAGCCTGGTAAACATGTAAATGATATATTGCTCCTTCTGATTTTTTTTCTGTCTTATTAAACATTATACCTGTACTGACATAGCCATTGTTTCATAGCTCGTGTTCGTCTTTTTACAAAAATGAAGTATAACTTTTAAAAACAGTGATTTTTAAAAATTGTTCATTATTACTTATAGGACTTGAGCTGAAACTTTGTAAGGCCATGTTATATTTTGATTGAGAACTGCCCTCTTCTTTCCATCCAAGAAAAATTCTTTTACTTGAACTGCCCCAGAGTCCTCCCTAGCACTCAGGGTTGCAGCATCATTCGGATGTGTTTCAGGAGGCACGGTTTGTAGCAGGCTAAGCAGACCCAGGTTGAGCAGCAAAGGCCAACCGAAGCCACCACCTCTGCTTTGCCAGCTGTGGTGAACGCTGACTATGTCCTTTCAGAAACACTGTTTCAGAGGAAATGAACCCCCATTTCTTCAAATAGGAAATGGAAACGCTGCAGTCAAATTACCTATGAATAAAAGTGTGTGTGTGTGTGTGTGTGTGTGGCTGCAGTCAAATTACCTATGAATAAGTGTGTGCGCGCGCGCGCGTGTGCACGCGCGCAGGCTCTTTTAGTGTTCAGAAAACTTTTGTTACTTAATAGTTGTGTGATCTTGTGTAAGTTATCTCAGTTTTCTCCAGGATAAAATGGAGAGACCAGCTAATTTCACATGGTTGTCATGGAGGCGAAATGCAACATAGCAAACGATCACTAAATGTTCCTTCTTTTCTTTAACATAATGTCTGGGCCTGTAACTTCACGGCCACCTTTCACACACTTCAGGTTGATTCTGCCAACTTTCCTGTCTGCCCTCTTCGCCTTTCACTTGGTTTTCTGTGCCTTCGTTCCAGCAAACATTTTCTTAGCCCTATGTGCCAGGCACTATACTAAGTGCTGGGGTTTCATAGATGAACAGAGCAGAGCAATGGAGTATGAGCTATAATGGAGATACCCAAGGAGTGTAGAGAATGGATTAAGGACTTACTCTGCCTGGAGAGGTTAGGGTAGACTTTATGAGAGAGATGGCGATATTTGAGTTGAATATTGAAGGCCGAACAGGAGTTTATCAGTTAGACATAATGGTATTAAAGGTGGGGAATGATGAGAAGGGCATTCTTGGGAGAAGAAAGACGTAGTGGATGCAGTGGTTAGAATCATAAAGGGCTTAGTGATTTCTGGGAATTATAACTAGTTATATGTATTCGGAATGCAGGTATTAAATGGGAGACGAGAGGACAAGAGTACATATGGATGGAATATCAAAGCTAAGGAGTGTGGATTCGCTTCTGTAGAAAATGCCTCCATCCCTGTTCTTCTTGATTTTAACTGTGTGCGTGCGTGTGTGTATGATTAACTCAGAGATTACATTTTTAGAGCTTTTCTTGATTCTATTTACCCCGCTTTCTTCTAAACTCATGTGCAATTTTATCTATAATTTTTGCTTAGCTGTCACTACTTTCTAAATTAAAAAAAAGTTACTTATTTATAGCTACATTAGCATCCTTATAGTATGCTCCTTGAGGGCAAACTCACACGATGGTCCCATTGTGACTCATATGGCATCTGCCTTTGTAGGAGGTGCTCCAGAAGCACTTAACAATGGCATGAATAAATGGAAGGATCCATGAACATCCCCAACTTCTTCAGAATACTTTCGACTTCAGAAATGGAAGAAGCTAGTCACAAAAGACTCCCTTATTACATGATCTCATTTTTTATGAAAAGCCCAGCATAAGCTAAACTATTGAGACAGAAAGTAGATTAGTGGTTGCCTAGGGCTGGAGGTGGTGGGATAGTAAGTAACTGCTGATGGTTGCACAAATCTAAATTTACTAAAAACTATTGGACTGTATATTTTATACAGGTGAGTGGTATATAAATTTGATCTCATTAAAGCTGTTAAAATACTTTTGAAATCGTCGATTTTTTGAAAAGTATCTTTAAATGCTCATATATTTTTTTCTGTTCCCGCAGTATGCACTTAGGGACTAGCATTGTGTATTTATCAAGCTGTTTTAAAATTTGGACTTGGAGCTCAGGTGAAGGAGAGCTTTGGGAATTCCGTACCCCTTTTAGAGATGCTGGGAAGCGTGACACAGGAAACTTCCGATGAGCTATGCAGAGTGACCTTATTCTCTGAGAGGACCACGGTCATTTATTTTAGTATCAGGAGACTGGCATTGTCGGATATGTTTGAAAAGTATATTTTTTATTTTCAAGTTTTTGAAGAATTTTTTCTTCAGGGAGAAATACATTACATTGTTTCAATAGGCGAAATACAGCATTTGCAGAAATTGAAGGAATGGTGCTGTTTTTCTGTGACCTTCAGAATAAGAGCTGTAGATATAATTTCTTTTCGCCTGTCGATTTTGTATTTCTCATTAATAAGTACTTTATTTTTAAAGTCTATTTTGTATTAAAGTATTTATGAAGCCATACATATTAATAAAACAAGTGCCCTTACATAAATTGTTTAATGTGGTTTTCTTTTTTCTTGCACGTCGTAGGAACTAGTAGTTTCTGTGTTGATGAAACAGCAGGGAGCACCTATTCTAGTGTCCTCATTCATGCAAAATTTAGCCCTCTTGGAAAATGAACAGAGATCACAGCTAAAAGGTATTCATCGTGCAATCTGTCCACAGGAAGCCTTGAATGAAATCATCATTAAATAACTTAAGTAAAACAGTTATTTCCTAACACTGTATCACCAGATGTAATTGTTTAGGACATTTACTATTGTGTGCATTTTTCTTTTTTGTATGATTGCCAACTATCTTAAAAAATAGGATGCTTCAGATTAATGTTTTGGGGAGACTTATATGATCTACTTGACCCGATTTAACTTGAATAGTGGCAGCAGGTGGCTCTTTATCATGGATCTGATTGTTGTTAGGGTTTCTTCAGAGACTGGAATAGCAAAAGCATTGTGTTTGATTTCATTCTTCTTACTACTAAAGGCTGGACCAGTAGGACCTTTCAAGTATGAATGGGAGGGCTTACTAGACCGGAGAGCACCAGAGGCCTCGGGATTTGATCGGAGATTTCCCCAGTTGTCCACGTAGGCGCCCCCATCCCACTTGTGCATGACCCGAGAGGCTGCTCAGACGCCCATCAACTATGTTGAATTAATGCGCAGCATTGGATGGCAGGAGGATGGATATGGAGGTCGTGGCACGACTGAACCCGGATCTTCGGTTCTGCCCCTTAGTGTGTGTGTCCTGGGGGAACAGAGAAGTTGGGACTTTTCTGAACCTCTCATCTGCCCAAGAGTGACAGAGGCTACGTGCTAAAGTCACTGCTCTTTCTTGGGCAATCCCCATTATTGGACAAAGGGATTCAATGCATTTTCCCAAAGAAAGAATGGGCGCTGCTGAAAACGGTGTTCTTAGGATAATTCTTCAGGCTTCTAATGGGTTTTTGGGTTAACTTGGAAACTCAAATACCATTTCGTTTTTTAGTGATGAATTTATAATGAGCTTTGGCACCACTAATGTGTGGGTACCTCCCCAAAACTTGCAGTCAATGTTGGCTTCTCTCTGCAAGGTTTCTTCATGCCTTGTGAGAGGGCTTGAAACGCCTCACTTTGGATTCCAACATTTAGGTTTAGATATCGTCTCTCTGTAGTTCTGGTTGAAACAGACAGATGGAAACAAATATTGTATACACACGTGTGTATGTGTGTTTTCATTCCCTATGAAAATGATGTGTCAGCCACGGATGCATTAGTATGGACATTGCAACAGTTTAATTAATAGTCACTGCAGGTTCCTTGTAGTACAAGCCAATGTCAAAGGCAAATTTTCTCCTGTTTGCTATGGTGCCCAAGGCTGGCATTACTGGACAATGAAGCGAAGGTGCTATAATAATTTACGTTTATAATAGTTTATAGAATTTTGGTTGTCTTTTGAGCATCCGTTTTTCCAAGCATGATAGTGTTGGCTTTTTGTTTTTTTTTTCAAGAGTCTTAACCTCTTGCATTTCTCCCCATTAAATTTTAAGTAAGATGGAGAATTTAGCACATGTACATGGAACTAATTTTGTGCTGTGTCAGGCCATTATCCAGGGAGGGTCAGAGCCTGTAAAAGGTCTGTGTTTGCAGAGTTAGTGAGAGGCAGCGTGGTGGAGTGAGGGGGGCTCATGCTTTGGGATCTGTCAGTTCTAAGTCACCATGGGCCAATCACAGTGGTTTCCTTATCTATAAAATTGCTACTAATTATCTCAGGAGTAACCTAATGCCTAGAACATTATATAATAAATAGACTATTTAAATGTAAATTGGACTACCCATTGGAAATGAGATCTGACTTCTTCTCACACTTC
>NW_006434839.1:7010529-7080696 GCF_000325575.1 Pteropus alecto
TCTTTTGAGCATCCGTTTTTCCAAGCATGATAGTGTTGGCTTTTTGTTTTTTTTTCAAGAGTCTTAACCTCTTGCATTTCTCCCCATTAAATTTTAAGTAAGATGGAGAATTTAGCACATGTACATGGAACTAATTTTGTGCTGTGTCAGGCCATTATCCAGGGAGGGTCAGAGCCTGTAAAAGGTCTGTGGTTGCAGAGTTAGTGAGAGGCAGCGTGGTGGAGTGAGGGGGGCTCATGCTTTGGGATCTGTCAGTTCTAAGTCACCATGGGCCAATCACAGTGGTTTCCTTATCTATAAAATTGCTACTAATTATCTCAGGAGTAACCTAATGCCTAGAACATTATATAATAAATAGACTATTTAAATGTAAATTGGACTACCCATTGGAAATGAGATCTGACTTCTTCTCAACCTTCCTACTAACTAGCCATTTTACCCTGGGTAAGTTTCTTTATTTCTCTGGGCTTTAGTGTTCTTATGTGTCAAATGGTGCAATGTACTCTCATCTCTAAGATTACTTTGATAGATTAACACAGATGGATAAAGAAGACCATTTTCATTTATCTTTGAATATCAACACTGTTACCTGGGCAAGATAATTTTTGAATGAATGATCGAGTTCGCACCTATATATATTTACCACTTGAGTCATAGTTATTTAGTTATATGTAATCAAATAATAATTATGAACTTATTTTTTTATCTGTGAATATTTATAAATGGAAATTATGTCTTTTTTGAAGTTTGTCCCCAAGCAGTCTGATATATACCTTTATCTCTAAAAATTCATTCATGCGTGTGTGTGTGCACGAATATATCTAATGTATAACATTTTTAAATTAGATAAAAATACATAAAAATGATCAAGGTACAAGAATATGCATTTTTGAACATCTCTTGCTTTAAAATTTTGTTTCATTGTTTGGATATGATGCTCAGAATAACTTGTCCAACAACAAAAAAATACTGTTGGCAGCTTCTAGGTTTAAAAAAAAACCACTCTAGAGAATTAGAGAAAAATAGTAATTAAAAGGGTACTGTCAAGGTTGGTAGGTCTAAATTTAACATACCAGCTGTGTTTTGGTTTGTAAGGGTACGAGTGCCATGCTGTTTCCCTCTGCGGTTTGCCTGCCCTGTTATGAGCCAGGAACATGTAATAATGGAGATCGAGATATTGCCTTCCAAAATGCAGCCTCAGGAAGTGGCTGCTTGAATGTTACAGTGCCCTGCTGGCCTACAAGAAACTTGTCAGTGTCTGGAGAAGTTTAAAGCTGGCAGGTGTAATATGTTAGGCTTTCTGTTTCTGCTGCTGAAGGAGTTCCTCAAGAACGTAGCACAACCTTTTCCTCTGTGCTTGAAACGTGGTGTTCTATTAAATCAAAAATGCCATTCATTATAAGATACACCATTATTTTATGTTTCAATAAAAAATAACCTTGACAATTAGGCTGTGATAAAATGCTCTAATCCATTAGAATGTTCATTTTATATGTCTTGGAAGAACATAGATTAAAAGGAAAACTGAAGCGAAATGGATTAGTGATGATATTCTTGAAACTTATGCATGTTCAGAGTCCAGTTCGTTGCATCCCTTTCTGACTCTGAGTCGTCCACGTCGGTGGACTTCCATACTCGTGTACCCTCTATGCCATTGCCGTAATGAGGGCTAGCGATGTAGCACTTTTTAAAGGAGTGCTTTACTATTGACTCTGGAGTTTCCTCCCAAGCGGCTGACACTCATTCTGCATGTCTCGATGGTGATCGTTTTCTTGATCTTTCACAGACAATGTCATGAACGATGTTACAACTGCCATCAATATCAGAACTGTTAAAATGTGAATATATGTGCTTCTTACCATCAATGGACTATGCAGAAGCGTGCTGACTGTGAAAGGGACTTGCACCAAGCAGTCACTGCCCAGAGGTTAATAGTGGAGTTGTGGGATATGGGGTGCTTTTCTTTATTCTCAATGGTTAGCACCATAGTTAAGGATATTGTTTCACGTTCAGACATTATTACCATCTAATCATTATAATGCACAATTCCCTTTTCTCTTTCATGGAAAATCTTAACAGAGAGTTTAACCTGAAAAGATAGCCCTCATCACTCTGTCCTATTGAAACATCTTTCAAACATCAAACTTGCTTTGCCGTTCAAACATTCATAGCTACGTGTAAATTATAAGGGAGACAAAGATGAGTGAGCTTGTTGCTCTCAAGGCATTGATGATTAAATGAGAAATAGGAATAAATAGTACTGAACAATTAAGTGGTATAGAATTGTTGGGCACTATTTCCCCTGGACTTATTGTTTGTTTGCCTTCAAAAAATTAAATCTTGCATTTAAAGAAATATGATAACTAAGTGTGTGTGATCATGGATTAGACCTGAATCAGAATTTTTTTTATTTTTAAAGACATGCGTGGACAATTGACAAAATACAGTAGGGTCTGTAGATTATTGTATGGCTGTTAATTTCTTAATTTTGATCATTATACTGTAGTTATGTTACAGTTTGTCCTTGTGTTTTGGAAATCACACAGGAATATTTAGGTGTTAGGGTGTCATGTATGCCACTGTCACATGTTTCCCAAGAAAATTATGTGTATGTGTATATGTATGTGTATGCAGAGAAAGAAAATGATCAGATTTGGTGAAATGTTAATTGGGAAATCTGGGTGAAGGGTATATGTGGATTTTTTTTTTATAGTAGTCATGCAACTTTTTTGTGAGTTTTAAATGATTTCAAATTAAAAAGTTATGAAATTAAAGACTTGCTAAAATATCACATGTAATAAATATATACCAGAATATCAGGTTTCCAGTACTTTAAATCAACACATTTATTTTGTGTCTTCAGGGCAGATATGTGCATATTTTTAAAAAGATATTTCACTTTCTGCAGAAACTTGCCAAATGTTCTCACTCTGGTTCCCTGCTTTTGGACACTCTGAGGTGTTCTCTCACTTTGTGAATTTATATCTATTTTGAGGCCTGCTTGGAGAGTATTTACGCGTGTTTCTGTATTATTGCTGTTCTCCAAGTACTCTATCGTTATTCCTTCTGAGAGGTTTTAAGTGGGAGACAGTTTCCTGCACTTACCCTTGATAGTAAATTCCCAGTGATCTATGAGCAGATGTTTTGATTTGATTCAAAAAGGAGGCTTCCTCTTGTTACTTTCTAAACTATCCCTTGGGATTCTTACTCCCCTCCTACCTCTTTATCCTTCTTTTACTTGTCACCCCTCCCGTCTCTTCTCCATTAGGTCAGATTCATCTTTAAAATCAGTGAAATTCTGCATCTTCTTGGAAGGCTTTCTTGGCCGTTCCTATGGAACTCTGATTACTTCTTAATCTACACTTAACCATGGTCATTTTTTCATAGTCGTTTTATTGTTTTGTGATGGATTAAAATTATTGTCATTCATGGTCATTTAAAGTTACGTGTACATATTATTTTCCCAGCTCAGTGTCAGAATACTGGCAGGTACAAAATGCTTCCTTTTTTCCCCCTGAATTTATTCCCACACCTCATGGCTGCTGTCTCCATAACTGTTTCTAATTGATTCCGTCTGAGTGGGTGTCTCTTAATGGACCCAAAGCTAAAGTTACTGTGTTTGACTTTTTGGACTTTTGTCTATGTCTCTCCTCTCTTCTATTCAACTCCAATCTCTGAGGATTAAAGTTTTATTTTTTTGTTTTGCCTGTACTAGTTAAGAGAGTATTTTCACAATTTAGATAATTCATGTACTATTTTAATTACAGGATTCACAAACTGTATTATTTTCTACCTCTAATTAGATCTGTGAGTGTTAAATGCGTAAAACATACTTCAACAATAAAGCATTCCAGCATAACTTAAAAATGTGTTATATTCTGTGGTAAAGATAAAGTAATGAAACTAGATTTTGCTTAAGGATAAATCACATTTGCATCTTAAATATAACTTAATATTTCTCTTGATTCAACTCAGGCAGGGTAACTTTCTTGAGTGACAAAACGTTAAATGATTATGTAAAATAATGACCTATGGGTCTTTGAGTTTGGTTCATATCTTGTCATTTTTATTTTTCCGGGTTATCTTTTAAAAATTTGAGGACAAGCTGTTTTACAAGGGTAAGGATTATAAAACTACTGGGTCCAAAAGATAGAATGATCATTTTTTACTTTTGTTTTTACTCTGAAACATTTTTTTGGTTAAATCCTTTAGATAAGTCATATCGACTTATATATTCCGTTAACTCTGGCATCTTGACCATAATCTGGCATCATCTAAAATTTGATTCATGGTGTTTTACACTTTATCACATCCCAACAATCCTCAAAAGTATTCACAAATGATGAAATTGAGGCTCTGAGAAGTTAAAATGACTTACTTTAGGTCACAGGTAACAACATGTGGATTTAGCTTGGATTTTTACTGCAAACCTGTGTACTCAACTGTATTAGAGTTCTTAACCTTTTTTTGTGTGCCACGTTTGGCATTTTGGTAAAGCCTGTGGATCCATTCTCAGAAGTGTGTTTTTAAATACATAGATAGCATTACAAAGGACCCAATTGTAATGACATTTTCAAAACACTAAAAATAAATTTGTGTTATAGTAATGGGTGTAAATTAAAAGATCTGGAAACAATAAACACATGCAGTAAATTTGCAGAATACAGAATCAATGTACAAAAGTCCATAGTGTTCCTATACAGTAACAATGAATTTTCAGAAAAAGTAATGAAAAAACAATTTCTTTTGCAATTGCAACAAAAAGAATAAAACACCTAGGAGTAAACCTAACAAAGCATGTGAAGGACCTATCCACTGAAAACTATGACATTATTAAAAATTGAAAAAGACACAAAGAAATGGAAAGATATTTTGTGGATTGGAAGACTCAACATAGTTAAAATGACTTTATTACCCAAAGCAATATACAGATTTAATGCAATCTCTGTAAAAATCTCAGTGGCATTTAAAAAAAAAAAGGTAGAACAAAAAATTGTCAGATTTGTATGGAAGCACAAAAGACCCCAAAAAGCCAAAGCAGTCCTGAGAAAAAAGAACAAGGCCGGAGGTATCACTCTGCCTGACTTCAAATTATACTACAAAGTAACAGTAATCAAAACAGCATGGCATTGGCAGAAAAACAGACACACAGACCGATGGAACGGAATTGAGAGCCCAGAAATAAACCCTTGTATATATGGGCAAATAATTTTTGACAAAGAAGCCAAAAACATACAATGGAGTAAGGAAAGTCTCTTCAATAAATGGTGCTGGGAAAACTGGAAAGTCACATGCAAAAGAATGAAACTGGACTGCTGTGACCATACACCAAAATTAACTCAAAATGGATCAAAGACCTGAATATAAAACCTGAAACAATAAATAGCATAGAAGGAAACACAGGTACCAAACTCATAGACCTTGCATGTAGAGAGGATTTTTTGAATTTGACTTAAAAGGTAAGGGCAGTAAAAGCAAAAAATAATGAATGGGATTATATAAAATAAAAAGGTTCTGCATAGCAAAAAAACCCATCAACAAGACAAAAAGGCAAACATCTGAATGGGAGAAGATATTTGCAAAAAATACCTTTGATAAGAGCCTAATATTCAAAATGTATAAATAAGACATACAACTCAATAATAAAAAAGCAAACAATCCAATTAAAAGAGAACCTGAAAAGACATTCCTCCCAAGAAGACCTACAGCTGGCCGAGAGACGTGAAAAGATGCTCAACCTCGCTAACCATTAGGGAAATGCAAATCAAAAACATAATGAGATTACTACCTCACATCTGTTAGAATGGTTATCATCAATAAGACAAATAGTAACATGTGTTGGAGAGGTTGTGGGGGGAAAAGGAACCCTCATATACTACTGGTGGGAATGTAAATTGGTATGGCCACTATGGAAAATAGTATAATGTTTCCTCAAAAAAATACAATTGCCATATGACCCAGCAATCCCTCTTCTGGGTATCTACCCCAAAACTTAAGAAACATTTATTCATAAAGATATATGCACCCCGATGTTTGTAGCAGCATTATTCACGGTGGCCAAGACATAGAAACAATAGAAAATGTCCTTTGATAGATGATTGGATAAAGAAGAGGTGGTACATATACACAATGGAATATTACTCAGCCATAAGAAAAGATGAAATCCTGCCATTTGCAACAACATGGATAGATCTTGAGATTATCATGCTAAGCATAATAAGTCAAAAAGTTGAGAACCATATGATTTCACTCATATATGGGACATAAAACCAAAAGCAACAAGCGAATGTGACAAACAAGCAGAGGCTCATGGACACCACCAATAGTTTAGTGGTTACCAGAGGGAAGGGGCGGGATAGGGGAAGTAAATAGGGTTAGAGGGGGTCAAATATATTGTGACGGAAGGAAATTTAACTTTGGGTGCTGAACATACAATGCAATACACATGTGACGTATTATTGAATTGTACACTTGAAACCTATGTTATTTTATTAACTAATGTCACCTCAGTAAATTAAATTAAGAAAAAAGATCTGGTGTTGGGTATATTTTGAGATGTCTAAAACTATCATAATCTTATAAAAATATTTCCATTGGTGACAAAATCATAGGTACTGTGGCTATTACTAGTTGATTTTAGGCTATCATCAATCATACTTGAAGGAAATGCTTACTTTCATTTAGAAGTTAGTGAAATTAAAGGTGCATTTTTTTTTTTTTTTTCTATCCATGTTTACAAACCTTAAATTCTCAGGTTAAGAACTCTTGCATTAGCCCATATTGTTTCTCATGCCAGTATCCATTTTTGTCACCTGCTGGTCTTGACACATATTAGGCACTTAATAAAGGTTGAATAAACAAATTGTAAAGCCCCAAATTTATGCTAAATGATATAAGACCTCATAAGTAAAGGAGGAATAATCAAGGCATCCATTTGTTTTGAGATTCTCGAGGGTAAAAATTAAAGTTCACTTTAGTGTAAAATGCTTGAAACCTAATAATTGTAAATTGTGTTTCTTAGAATTCTAATCAGTTCTCTGCCTGCCTCTCCCCTACAGGTAAAACGATTTTATTGGGGTTTCATATTTTCTTCATTAAAAAGCGTTAGCCTTCTGTATTTCAGCTCCTTTTGGGCAATTCGATTTAATGAGAGTGACTGACCGTCATGGGAGGTTTCAGTTCTCCATCAGTGAGGATAGGGACACAGGGCACAGGCAGGACCTGAGACAGAATGGTACAGAGCAGTGAGATGGCAGGGCTCTCCTGCACATTATGCCACCCCGAAAACGTTTGTGTTACTGCTTTCTACCTGGTAGGTATGAACCTCTTCAGCAGTTATCAGACTCGACAGTTCAAGTGTATTGTAGTTTCTTCCGTCCTTACCTGAAATCTAATTCTACTAAGTTGGTTAGTTAAACAAGAGGTCACCACTTAAAAACATTTTATTTCTTATGAGGTAGGGAATTGGTCAACTGTTTCTTAACTGTGAAAGCCCCTCTTTCTGACTCAGCTAGAGCTCCCAAGATGCCAAGTCACTTGGATAGTGTTGACAGGAAAAGGTTCAGATAGAGGGAAAAAAAGCTCTTAGCACATCTACCCACCGAACAGGGTTCAGTCCCCTATGTATCAAGAAGTATGTGGCTTTGCTTCCCCTGGGCCAGCCGCATGGGGCAGAGCTGTAAACCTTGAGAGGCACTTCTTCAGCCTCACCTTGCTGCCAGGGAGGAAGCGTGTGTGGAACTGTAGTATGTACTTCCGTTTTGCTTCCATGATTCTCTCTCCCAGGTCAGCCCTGCAGAAACATTTCTGGCCCTCTCTTCTGACACATTATCTCCCTCTACCTTTTCCAACCTTCAGTTTGTCATTTTTCTAATCATTACCAATACCAACTTTTGGTACTTCACCTAAGTAGTTTGCAAAAGCTTTTGGCCTGAATTTTTATGACAAGATTTTGCTTACAGTAGGGCTGGAGAATACTGCTAACTCCTGATTATTGGATGACAGATCATTTTAAAATTGGCTTATAAGTTGGATAGTACCTTTTTTTCCTAGTATCTCTTTTATAATGACTTTCTTTTTTATTTTTATTTTTTGGATATAACTGTTCCCCTCTGCCCATTAACTTTTATTTTTCTGTATCCCCATTTGGAAATCTCTGAAACCTAAAAACATAAACATTTTTCTAATAATAGGGAAAGTTTGAAAGAATCCATGTCCTCTTAGGTTGGTACATTGTGCCATTCTAAAGCAATATTTCCCAGCTGGGGACTTGAATGACAGTGTTCTGGAGAGCACACTGCTGTTAAAGGCTCTAATGGAGGACATTTTAGTTGCTATTAACAAATCAACCTAATAAAACAGTTACTTAAATATTTTCTCTGTGTGTCTCATGACTTTGGCGATGGTTAGTGGCGATCAGGCAAATGGGCTTCGGCCCTTCAGTTGCTTTATGACAGCAGCCGTTTATGTAGTTTAATGTTTTTATTTGTAGTCATGTAGGATTTAATTTATGCTCATAATGGATTATTGGTTAAAATCTAGAAACATGAGACCCTGATGATGGAAAGCAGGTTAATGAACATTATAAAAATGACGATAGTTCTGAAAATTAGCTTTAGGATGCTTTTCACTAGGTTAGTAAGCTGTATTCATCTGGTAAAAATTCCCCTAAAGCATATTGAGGTGTGTCTAATATTTTAATACTTAATATTAAAAAGAAATATGGTCATAATTCTATTCAGTTTTGCTTTTAATTTTTTGGGAATAAAAACTATTTTCCCCCTAATGTATTAGCATTTACAAATAACACCCTGAAATCTCTCTGATCTTGTCATTTAGAAATAAAACACAAAAGGTCTAAAATTAAGCTACTTAATTTACTTTAACAACTTTAAACAACTTAATTTACTTAACTGTAAAATGTGAGAATTCTGAACATTAGAGTATGAAAGTATTTTTTGTCTGTTTTTGACACTGTATTTTAAAATACTGTGGGTCCCCAAACCAAACATAATAAAATGTTACATTTGACATTTTTTTTTGCATAATTAGAGGCTGGAATGAGTTGATTTTATCTCGATATATTGTAAAATGCTATAAAAAGGTTATTGTAATAAACTTTTGTTGTGATCTTAATAATATTAGTAATTTAAAATTAAATGTCACAAAATGACTATCACGTAATATACAAATTACGATTCTTTAAAAAGTTACCACAGCGTTTCTTAAGATTATATTATCGCGAGAGGACTTGCACCTCTAAAAATGTTGAGAAGTGCGGTCATCTGTTGGAACGTGTAGCAGGAAGAAGAGCTCTGGGGAGGGAGACGAAGCCCCTTCTCAGTTTCTACAACAGAGAGCGACCACGTGGACATGTGTCCCCATCGGCATGGATCGGAGCCAGGTTTCAATGACTAGCCGTATGTTGGCCCTGCTTGGTCCCCTGTGTTATTGCAGAGTTGGCTGTAATGATGGTTACCACCTAACTGGGAAGCCATGATCCCTGCTTCTGTCTGGGGTAAGGATGGTGGGAGTAAAAGAGTTTGCCATGGTTGTCTGGAGGTAGCAAGCCACGTAAGGCTCCCTCAGAGATGTTCCCTCGATGTTAGGTTTTGGAGGCCTGTCCTGTGTGGCAAGGAGGTGTAAAATAACAGCAATTGTGAGAACTCAGAGGGAAACCTAAGCTAGTTTGAGAGAATCTTAGGGAAATGCAGAAATATTATCACTGCAGTGTGAGTAAGAGAAGCATTTTTAAGATTGTAAAAGTACAAGTATTGCTCATTAAAAAAAAAAACTAGATGTGTTTCAACCAAGCCTGTTGTTATATGAATATGTTTAAGCGGATTATAGTTCTCCATTTATATCTTTTATAAAATTGGACATGCTATTTTGAAAAAATAGGGCCCCTGGATATAATTTGCATTTCTTAAGAACGCAGCAAATCTGTTACTGCATGTTTAAAATGATTATTTTCTTACAGAATTTTAACACTAATGCTAAAAACATTACCAGCAGCTCTAATGTATTAATATTCTACCTAACTTATACCCAAGCAGACCGTTTTAGATCTAAACTAATGTTTATTTTTTAGCTGATAGTGGAAGTTCTCTTAGGGGCTGTTAGCATATCAAAGGGAGTTTTGAAGTAGTGCGATTGTTTGTCTTGGGCCTTAGGGAGCCCTGAAGTTTATCAGCAGAACATAGACCTCGGAAGGGGGTTTCTGGATGGAACACCAGGATAGGATGGTCACATTCCAGTTCTGTGCTTATGAATCGAGGGGATAGAGATGGGGAGAATAAATTTGTTACTTAATCCTTTTATTTCACATTCTGCCTAGTGAATTTACAGTAAAAGAAAATCTGTGAAAAAAGGAGAAAAGGAGGATTTAAGAGGATTTGTTTTGTATTCTTATTGTCCTTATGTAGAATGCTGCATGAGAAGAGAAGGAAAAAGATTTAAGAGGGTTGCTTTAAGTAGTCAGGTTCTCAGTAATCTTTGGGATAGCTGGAACATTTTCTTATAAAAGTTTAGCTTGCCAGAAAGGTAGAAAGTTAGTGAATCATTAGTCTGTAGGTAGAATGATTATACTATTCTACTATGAAATAGGAAGTAGATGGCAGGATGCAGCCTTAAAGAGTTGTCAGGGTAAAAAATGTAATTTAGTCATTTTGATCAGTAATCTATAAATTGCTATACAAATTTGACATTTGTATCGAGTTTTGGATAAAGTAGGTTTGTGGGAGCTAAAATTGTGATCCGATGAGGTATTGGTATATGTCAGAAGGTGATATAATTCTAACAATTCTGTTCACTTACAGGTCAGGAAACTGAGTCACAGGGAAGCTAATGACCAAAGATACACATATATCAAACAGTGAAGCAGGGTTTTAGACAATCTGATTCGAGAGCGGACATTCTTTGCTGCTGTGCTGTGATGCCATGGTTTCAGAATTATGTTAACTGAGAGGAACATTGGAGGCGATCTAATTTATCCCCCTCATTTAGAAATAATGAAACTGAGGCTCTTCTAAAGGGATTGAGTAACTTGTTTAGAAGCTTACTTACCCTGGTTTGGACAAAGCACCATGGTTGTTTTCCAGTTTGCTCATGTGCATATCTGGATGGGGAGACTTTCCTGGGGCAAGTACAGGCTTCCGCTCTCAAGTTTCTTTCAACTCTTTCAAGTGTGCTAGGCATAGCTGGTTTTCTACTTTCTTCCCTTCTTAAGTGTGTGTACTTTGGAGATGGTCTCTGATTCTTCTAAGAAAAGGTCGAGTTAACATTGGATTTTCACCATGTTTCATCAAGATACATGGAGTAGAAGGTAGGTTTTATTGTCTAAAGGAGACCCTAAGTAACACTGGCTTAAAAAGGGAGAATTTTGTTTTTCTGTCATAAAACACTTTGGGCAATTTGATGATTTCTTAGCATTGGGACCCAGCTCCTTCTCTGTTATTACTCTGCACCTCTAAGTGTTCCTCTTATCTATCTGGTCCAAAATGGCTCCCAGCTGCCCTTTAGCCTGTATTGTGGGCAATGACTTAGAAGCTGCAAATACCATGTCCATTCACGTATTATTATTATTATTATTATTATTAATAATTTATTTTTGGGGGTAGGGGAGGAACAAATAATTTTTATTTTTTTCCAAATATGCCGAAGAATCATGCAATGCTGCCAGCATTGGATGCAGTCCTGGGCCACAAATCTGCACACTCCTCTGCAACTGGTCCTGTGATGCCAGAACCTTTCATTTCACCTTGTTTACTATGACCCCTGCATTATCTTCAAAATAAAGAAACACACCATCTTTTCTCCGGTATGACTTTCGTTGTTGAATTACCACCGCTGGATGTACTTTCTTTCTGAGCTCTGGTTTGCCTTTCTTGACTGTGGCCATCACCATGTCACCCACACCAGCAGCAGGAAGTCTGTTCAGTCTTCCCTTTATAATATACACATTTTTGGCTCCTGTATTGTCAGCACAGTTGATGACGGCTCCTACCAGAAGGCCCAGAGAAATCCGGAATTTTGCACCAGAGGACCCACCACGTCCTCGCTTCAACATCTTGTAATCATGAGGCTGCACAGCTGCAAACGAGGCTGGAAATGTTCTATCTAGGTAGTTTGGTGGTGAACTTCTTCACCGTAGCACACCCATCACATAACTAACTGTCCATACGGCAATTTCTCTGTGAAAGATAAAAACAAAAACTAAAAAGGACATTATAAAGGGCATAATGAAACATGAAAAAATAATAACGGAATTAAAGACTTTATTGCAAAAAATGAAAATATGTTGTCTTTGATGCCTTCCGTTCATAGTATTACACATTTTTTTTTGGCTTGTTGATTTATCTTCTTGTTCATCATTGCAAGTTATTCCTTTATCACTAAAAATGTTTCCTTTATTTAGAGAGATATCAATTTCTATCCAAAGAATGGATAATTAATGATCTCACAGACTGTTGTGAATTGGTAGCTGCCTCTTTTATATTTGCCATGGTTTGGTAAATATAAACTTTTGGTTTTGATGGGTTTTGATTGGTTTCACTGTGTTCACTGAAGGATTTGGAGAAACTGATATTTTATTTCCTAGTATAGTATGCAGTCTGGCTAAGATTTATGTAATAGAAAAATGGGAGTACTGTGAGAACTCTGTCAATGGAGAAACAAAATGAAAATGACAAATAACTCAAGTTGGCCAAAGGTAGTTGATTCGTTAATGGAGAAATGGAGCTAAACTGTCGTCAGTTATCTTTTATTGTGAAATTGCCCTATGGCCAATTAATTGTGTGGCAGAAATGTTTGCCGTATATTTGTTTACTGTGAAACTATCGGACACAGGCTGGAAATTGTAGTCTTTATTTTGATCAGCCATGCGCCTAAACAAAAGTTGCCCTGCGTGAGAGCCTTTGCTGTGTGAGTCTTTGGATTCCCAGATGAGAGTGGAAAAGGCTGGATAACCAAGAGTGTACGCACTGAAAATGTTGGCAACCCTGAGACACACGTCGTTTTTGAAATAGAGCTAAGTGATGTTGGGGTATTTTGGTTACAAAGACTTCACTTTTGGATGTCAACAGCATGGCGGTGTGAGAGGACCTCCAGGTCCCTCCTCTTGAAGTTACATCACATTGAACAGCTATAATTCAACAAAGGATTCACTGCTTTACACACAAAAATATCCAAGAGATCTGTGCATTGAGACATTGGAAGGCTGGTGGATCTGAGCAAACAACGGAGATAGGGAGGTGGAGAAGGACGGAGGAGGAAGCCTCACACAATTCGGCACTCACTGCAGCCCAAGCTGGTGCAATAGCAGTAAAAGATTGGGGTGCAATACCCACTGTGCACACCAGAGGGGCAGAAACAGCAGTCGGGTCTGGGTGGCTGGCACGCATCGAGGCCGGGCCCAGGGTCAGGGGCAGAGAAGTGGTGTAAATGGTTGCAATGTTCTAGAGCCTGCTGGCGCTGAACAAAGGATCCCACAGACGTGGGAACTCACCCACCCTGTCTTCCTCAGGTCCGGCTGCCGGTGAAATCCTTACTCGGCAGATGGTGGAAGGGCTGAAAAAAACTTTCCAGCCTCAGTGGTCAATGCTCCTTGTGGCTAAACCTGTTAGGAAGAGCAGGGCCACCTACATGTGAACCTGGTTCCCTCTACCCACTGGGGCACAGCCTGGTAGAGGCAGCTGGGGCAACTCAAAGTGACTCTGCTGCTGGCTTCTAGCTACAGGAAGGCAGTGCCGTGAACATACAGGCCAGGAGACCCATACCCTGCCACGTCTAATCCATGGGAGTGATTCCCCGAGACTGAAGAGACTGGGTCATTACGGGGACACCCACCTCTTTGGGAAGTACTGTGTTGTCCACAGCTGAGGTGACACCGTTCCACAGAGATCCTGGAAGCCCCAGCAATGCAGATAAGAGAAAATAAAAACATGCGTTTCAGCACCACCTACTGGAAAACTTTAAAATAAAGACATCTACATAGAAACCTGCTATACACGGAAGTGTCAGATACTTAAAAAAATGTTTTCATTCCCACAAATACCTAGGTAGAGACATAATCCATCAAGCATATTTAATAACTAAGGTAAAACGGGAATTAAGAAAATGAAAATCCCCAGAAAATAAACTTAAAGACATGTAAGACTGTGATTTAAATAAGAGAATTTCAGATTGCAGTTCTGAAACGAGATATAAGAAAACTCAGAAAAGCAATCCAGTGAGCTCAGAAAATTAATGAACAAAAGAAGTACTTCACCAGAGATTACAACCATAAAAAAGAACCAAACAGAAATCTTGGATCTGAAGAACTCAATTACTGAGATGAAGAATTAAAACCAGCAAGCTTAGGAAGTAGAGCAGACCAGATGGAAGAAAGAACTAGTGATATAGAAGATAGAAATCTAGAAATGACTCGAGAGAATCAAGAGTTAAAAAAAAAAAAGTGAGAACTTTATACAGAGAACTGTCTGACTCCATCAGAAAGAGCAATATGAGAATAATGGGTATACCGGAAGGAGAAGAGTAGGAGAAAGGAACAGAGAACCTATTCAGACAATCAACGAGAACGTCTCAAACCTATGGAAAGGATTAGATCCTCGAATTCAAGAAGCAAACAGAACACCTAATTACGTCAGTCCAAAAAGGCCTTTTCAAAGGCACATTATATTAAAGCTGTCAAAAATTAACAACAAAGAAAGAGTTCTCAAGGCAACTAAGGAAAAGAAGACAATAACCTATAAAGGAAACCCCATTAGATTATCAATGGATTTTTAAGCAGAAACTCTACAGTATGGAGGGAGTGGAATCAAATATTTAAATGATTGAAAGAGAAATCACCAGCCAAGAATAATATACCCAGCAAAGTTATTTGTTTAGATATGAAGGAAAATTAAAGGTTTTCCCAGACATAGAGAACCTGAAGGAATTTACCACCATAAGACATTCATTACAAGAAGTGCTGAAAGGTGCTCTTCCACCTGAAACAAGACAAAAAGATACAAAACTGTAAGATGACTAACAGAAGAAGAAAATGCAACTCTTGTTTAGAGTAGGGTATTAAATACTTAAATATAACATTGGTTAAAGGAAGTAAAAACATCAAGCTAAAAAGACAAAAGCTACTGCAATTTGGAAATGAACGTACAGCATAGAAAGATATTTTGTGACAAACAAACAAACAAAAAAGCTAAGGGAGGGAGAAAATGAGGTTGAAGAGAGTAAAGGGGGTCAAATATATGGTGACGGAAGGAGACTAGACTTTGGGTGGTGAGCACACAATGCATTATACAGATGCTGTGGTTTAAAATTGTATATTTGAAACTTACGTAATGTTATTAACCAATGTCACCTCAATAGATTTAATTGAAAAAAAGAAGACGTCACTTTTTCATATGTCTGACTTGTTTGGATTTTAGTTACTCCTGATTTATCAGCATGGATGAAAAAATTGAAAAGGTTTGATATTTTCAGTTTATATCTACACTGCACAAATAATATCTGAGGATTCCTCTGCTACTATAAGGAATGAATAATTCAGTTTGATTTTCCTTTAAACCTAAATGAACGGTGAAGATTAAACTTAAGATAAAGCTTTAGTATCTGTTCTAGTGTCCTGTCATTTGTCATTGCTACCCTGCCTTGAAAGCTTTGTGAAAAGTGATAGTTTTGGTATTTGTTATGAGATACCGTTCTCACAAATAGGCATTTAAAACTCTTTCATCTTAGCCAGTGGTTGCAGAGTGTGCAAGTACTAAACAACTTAAAAAAAATAAAAATTTGGTATGTTGAATAATAGTTTTCACTAGAGATGCTTCAGGCCATTAAACCCCAGTGAGAGGTTGTCAGATACCATTTTAAGGAAGCAAGGCTAAATTTTGATTATTTATTTCCTACTAAGTATAAATCTAATCAGCAAGCAAGCAGCATTAAATGTTTTATTTTGCTAGTGGCAGCAAAGAATGTAATGATAGATATAATGTAGTTTAAATTTATTGTTGTAGTTGTATTTTCTTTTAGGCTCTGCCTGTGTGGAATATAACAAATAGGTCTCTATGCCTATTTCATAGCCAAAATGGACAATTTATAGAGTGATTTTCTCAAACATCCCAAAATGTAGTGACTTTTTGTAGCAGTGACTGGTACATGCATGAAATGTGTCTCGATGGAGCTTTACTTTCATTATGTTGAGGGATATTTGTTGCATGATGTAGAAATTCCTATCAGTGGTTATCTTTCATTCCTTTTATCTGACTTTTAGCTTAACCTCAGCTCATCGCTTAAGTCAGTGACTTAGGCTTTTTCATCAGCTGTCCTGGGTAACGTATATCATTCATCATACTGGGACCATCAGTGTTATCAATTGGAAAATCTAAATGGAAGACAAAAAATTAAATGCTACTTAAAAAACTGAAATGAAAAGAGAATAAAAGATTCTCTCCTTGTTTTCTGCTTATATTTAATGCAGTCATCGAATATCCTTTTTATGACACTTTGAATCTCATAATTTTTAATACAAAACTTTTAAACAGATAGCCCTTGTTGTGTGGTATGCTTCTAGATAGCATAATAAGAAATGTGTGCTGTAAATTTTGCTCTCCCAGACATTATTCCGATAATGATGTGCGATTGTACTTTCTTTGAGTAACTTGCCTTTTAAGAATATGTAGTCTGTTATAATGGCAGGATGGGTGAAAGATAAAAAACAGAAACCAATTTTGTTTTCTTGAATCTTGTGGTGCTCACTTTTAGGTACCTTAACCTCAGCTGACTCTTTTTCAGTTTAAAAGTGGTTTTTACTTCTGTTAGCTAAGTTGATATATATTGTACATATGATGTTCATGATTGAATTGATAAAGGTATTTTTTAAAAACTGGAAGTTATTGCCTATTTCTTCATGCATTGTTTTAAAATTACTTTTTAAATGATTATGAAAGTAAAAATGTGTTTTGGGGTAAAAAGTATAATTAAGTATAAAGAGAAAAAATGATCCATTCCCTACAAATTCAAAGATAGTCATTATCATTTCGTATGTATCATTCCAGTCCATATACGTGTATATATGTTATGGTGATGATTTCTTTTTGCTTTTTAGAGTACTGGACCTAAAATATTCAAAACAAAAGGAAGACCAAACAGTTTGTTCAGTTTAGTATCTTATCCTTTTCAGTTAATTGTGATACTCTTTTCATGGTTTAATATTCTTTAAAGCATGTGTTTCTTTTTTGTTAATATATTTTTAAAATTTTATTTAACTTATTGGGGTGACATTAGTTAATAAAATTATATAGGTTTCAAGCATACAATTCTGTAATACATCATCTGTATATTGCATTGTGTATTCACCACCCAAAGTGGAGGGCGGATATAAAGCATGTTTCTTAATATTAGCATAATATTTCATAATATCATTATATTACTATTTGATCATTTCCCTGTTTTCAGATATTTAGTTTGCTTCATTTTCATTGTTTTATATATAAAATATATGTTGCTCTACCTCATTGTCTCAGTCTTTCTCTTTGCCACCAGTATTTATGTTTCTAGGAGGAAGATTTAATAGTCATTTAAATTGGCCATGAAAATGAATTTTTAGACAATACTTGATCAACATCAATTTTACTTTACCCTTTAGTCTCCTCTTTATTCATCATAATCTATGACTTTACCAGTGTTCAAAGGCAATGAAAGAGATTTAGATTAATTCTTGTTGCTGTCTGATCAAATTCATTTGCGATAAATTCGTGAATCTTGGAGATCAGAAGCTAAAATACTTAGGTAATTTACTTTGACATGAGGCCAGATCCTAAATCCTCATGAAAGTTGCACCACAAATTCTTTTTGTTACCTAATCTTTTCTGTAGGTTGAAAAACTAGTAAATCCTAGTATGCTGACATTCTGAAGAATTCATGACTTAATAGTCTCTTGCAAAATACAGTATTTTCTCAATGAAATGTTATGCAATATCAGTCAGGACTTTTAAAATCACATGCTGGTGATTCTTCATTTGAATAGAGTTTCATTCTGTTTTTGTAATGATGTTCATCTTTGGCTTTAAGATGTCTCTTCAGTTTACTTCATCTTCAAGAGAAACCTCATTAGTAATTTATAGATATCAATTTAAGTCACAGAGGGTAGAATCGGGAGAACACTGGTCTCTTTAAACCTAATTTTTATTGTTGAGCTCTGTTTATCTGTCCATTTATGAGAAATCAAATATGATGTCCTTCTATATTTTACAATCCTGTGGCCAGCACACACACACACATACCTACACATATACGCACAGTGGCTGTGACTTTAAAATGAGTTGTGTGGCATGTTCTACCATTCTCCTTATTTCATGGCCATTCTCATTTCATAGCCTTGTTTCGGATGCTTATCAATTTAAATCTGAACATTTTATGCTATTTTGAAAAGTTATTTTATTTTATATAAGTATAGTGTCTTACTAGGTTAATTTGTACTGTTAAATCCTTTATAAACTATATCACAGATAAAATATGTTAAAACTAAAAAGTGTTAAAACATGCAGTAAAGTCTTATTAATTTGGATTCATTTAATTTACAGCTTGTCATGAAGTTAGAGAAGATTTATGTTTCCTTATACTAACAGGGTCGGGGATGGGAAATGGAGTAGAAGTCAGGGTGGGTTTCGTAAGAAAATTCCCGGAGAGGAAATCTCACATTACTTAGCAACTTATTTTACGAAATTGTCCTGTATGTTAGAAGCTACTATTTACAAAGAATAAGTTGGTATTCTAATTATTAGTTTCCTTAAAACAGTTTCTAGGGACCTCTACCTGATAATACTTTTTTGAAGACTGGATCCAATTGCTGAAGGTACTTAAAAACGACATAAATGCATTTATTTTAAAGTATCATAGGTGTTTAGATTGTATTCATTCTCTCTGCCCTCCTAACATTTATCCTAGATAGTTTCATATTATTTATTGTAGTGAAAGCTAATTTACTTTTAGTGTTTATAGAGAAATTAGTTTTTACTAAGCTCTTTATTCCTTAATTTCAGAAAGAAATCTCTGTGAATTATTGTAAGTTAATTTAGAGTGAGTAACTTTAAATCCTGTCCTCATTTTCCTTGAACATAAAAATGATCTGGACTTATCGAACTGTTTGCTCAGAGTTAATTCTAATATTGTCACCTATGAAACATATAGTTTTAATTGGCCAAGAGCTATTTGATGTAGATAGTTTTGATGGGAGGTGTGTCAGCCTGAGATAAATCTATGTTTTAGAAATTGTTCTCTTAAAGACATTAACCTGAAAATGTCTGTGAATGCTTAATAATGAAAACATTTTTATAGTTTGCTGGTAAATGGGTATCACTCTGTGTCTGTGTGCATTCTTTATGATACCCTATCAGAGAGCTGGAGTCTTTAGGCTGCCATTGGTATCCACCTTTTCCATTTCAATTGGATTCCTCATGGAACCCTCACTGTTGTAGGACACTTCTTAAAGCATCAGGAGAGAAAAAAATTGCCTATTCGATGATGAGCAGAAAGTGACTTTGGATACCCTAAGGAAAATCAAGACAATCTGTATGAGTGAGACTGGGAAAATGTAATTTTGGTGAGTGTAGAGAGAAAGGAAGCTAGAAATACTTGGGCATTTTGAGGCAGAGAAGGCATATTGCTGTCATCTGCAAATTTTGCCCGTTTTTGAAAAATCCATATTACTATTAATGCATTATTTGTGACAATCAATGGTCATACAAACCATAAACTAGCTAGGTTTCCCATGTTTTATCTTGAATCAGAGTGAATATTTTAGTCCGGTCAAAACAATGGTGCTCAGTGCTGCTAGGGAGGCATTTTAGAAATTTGTTAGCTACTGGTGTTTTTGAAGTGTGGACAGGGATCTAGATGCCTTGCAATGCATGAGATAGTTCTGACACTTTAAGAATTGATTGTTTCGTGCTCTCAATTTCTGAATGTCCCATCAGAAATTCATGAACTTGAAAACCTGCTTCACCAGCCCAGAGCTTAATTGTTTTATATATAAGCAGAAAGTATGTTTTGCAAGGTTTTAAAATACACTGTTTTCGAAGAATGTGTAGCAATTGCTATATGATTTGCCATAAAAGCTCCAGATTCAGACTATTTTATTACATCTTCTAGTGTACTTAGGTTTGAGCATTTACATAGTGAAAAGCCATTATTTCATTATAGTTTCTTTTTATTTCTTTTAAAAATATTACATGTAGGATATTATAGCATTAAAAATTTTTGTGTAAGATTATCATTTATTTGCAGGATAGTAAAAGCAGTATTACAAAATATTTGCTGTAAAAAGGCAGCGTTGGGTCTAATGAGGGTAAAACCATTGGTCTGGACGGAAGCATGCTTTTGTAGTCCCAGGTATCCCAAAGGGTTTACCACTCTGAAACCATATACAGCACACGGTGTAAGTTACAAAAAAAAAATGATATTCTACTGAAAGACAAGAAATTGGCCGCCCCCCTTCTCTATATAATACTGATATTAAGGAAATTTGTGGATCATTAGGAATGTAATCACAATAAATGTTTTTACTGTTATCTTCTGTGTAGTCTAACTTAACTGGGCATAATTTATTTTTTAGAAAAAAGGTTAAGTACATTCTTGCATTTAGATTAAAGACAGGACAAGGCCTTTGGTCTTGAAATTCTTATGTAGTCTTGTGTTTTAAAGATGGTGAAATCAGCTGTGATCATCTAATTCATAGAGCTTCCATAATGCTTCACAGAGAATTATTTTTGTTTTGTTAGAGATTATGACTACTTATGACTACATCAAAATGGTATTTTCTGAACAATAAGTGGAGATTCGTTACTTTAGATGAAGGGAAAAATAACAAGGCTATATAGGTATAACCTGACTTTAAAAAAGGAGGCTGATCTAATTATCACAATATGAATTAAATAAAAAGCAAAGCTCAGGATATTGCACTATAACTTAATGAAAAATATTATACTAGTATGCGTTATGCTGTCTCACGGTTTTAATATGTTTGAAACACCATAAATAAAATATGAATTAAGCATGGGTGTGTGAAATCGGAATTGCTGTATTTAAAACTTCCCAGGAAAGGCTGTTCTGCAATGGTTCGCCAGTTGTGTGTTAAAAAGATCCCTTTATGGCATCTGGCCCTTAATGGGTATAAATGAAGCCTCTGAGACCTAGCAGTCTAGATATGATGCTCCCATGATTTCTACTGCCTACTACTGGGCCAGCATCTAGATATAGGACTCTATTTTTGTAGTTTTCTTCATTATAAAATGGGTTTTAATTGGGTCATAATTTTTCTTTTCATTCAAAAGAAGAAATGTCTTGAGACTGGGCTTGGTTGACGGTTTCCCAGGGCTGTTGAAAGTAAGGTGGATTACAAGACAGATTTTATTTTCAAATTTTTGAGTCTTTTGCTTTACATGGGCTTTTCTTACATGTAAGGATAAATTCAAAGTCTCCCTTAGAAAATAGTGCTGGTCAGAGTTTAAAGAAGTAAATATCTTAGTTGAATCAATTTATTAATGACTGATGGATTTTTGGAGAAAATACAGGGTTTCGTGTGTATGTGTGTTTGTGTGTACACACGCCCTAAAAAGCACACACTAGTTCATAGCAATAGGAAGAGGGAAGATTGATTTATGAATTGAAATATCGGAGTGGTATTTGGCTTTCTGTTTACCAAAGCAAATTATCTACATAAGGATGTTAGTCTTGGTTAAAGCTTTTTGGCTCATGAATGTGGACTTTCCACTCCATTTCATTATTATAAAATATACTTAAAAAATGTGCTATGAACCTCGCATCAGGAAGGTAATTAGGAAAGTGGACTAGAATATAATATTATAAATATTAATTGGTTTATGTTATTGTACATTAAACAACCAGATATTTTTGAGTGATGTATACATTATAGTATCTGAATTATTTTTTTAAATTAAATTTATTGAGGTAATCTTGGGTAAAGATATACATTTCAGGTGTGCAACATAACTCAATGTCTGTCTACTCTATTGTGTGCTCACTACCAAAAGTCTAGTTTCTTCTCTAAATTACTTTTGAGAAACAACTAGCATTCATTCGTCTCTTATAATTTAGTTCCAGATTATTGATTGTGGCTGCCCTTCAAACATGCACAGATCTCCACTATTTGTGAAAATCATCTTTTATTTATAATTTTTCAGCCTCATTCCTTCTCGTCTTATTTCTAAACTTGTGGAAGAGTGGCCTATAGTTGCTGCCTCCCATTGTTCTCCCACTGGTTCCTGTTGCCCACACGGTCTGATTTCCACGCGCTTCATGATGTGACAGGTAATTGTAGGCCAGGCTGCCAGATCTTCCTCCTGTGCCCAACGTAGACATTAATTCACTGAACCAGGACGTGGCCTTGGAGCCCTCCTACACACAAGGCCCCAAGCAGCTATTGCCAGTTGATCGGAATTGGCACATGCAATGAAATCTCTTTACCATTTCTGCACGTGGTATCTTGGTTCATTTCTTCCTTTCCGTTCCATTTCTTCGTCCCCAGAGGTGGTGTGCTTTCACCCCCTTCCATCATCTGATGAATTTTTAAGGCCTGTTCCTTAGCCTTCTGTGTTTTTTTTCTTTACACAATTTTTTTTTTCCAGGAGAATTCTCTGAGCTCAGATCTATAATAGTCATTCCCAAATCAGCATTTTCCAGCCAAGTCTCAAATCAAATCTGAATTTCAGGTTCAAATATCTAATTGCCTACAATTCCATGCGGTGATTCTACCATTATGTTCAACTGAGTATGTCTGAGACTGAACTCATTATCTTTCCCAAATAGCCTCTCCTTCTTTACTTAATTGACCATCATGGGTATTAATTTTCTGGCATGTGGGTGCACCTTTGACTTCTTTCTCTTTCATCTCTCAGTCAATTATAGATGATCAGTTTTTCCCACGAAAGCTCTTGTATCTTAGAATCCAGTATCCTAGTTCATGGCCTCATCACCTTATGGGAGCATCTCCAAAATTGGAGCCAGCATCGGGATCATGGAGAGGGCTTGTTAATGTGCAGATTGCTGGGCCCCACCCCCCCAGAGTTTTTGCTTTATAGTTCTGGGGTAGAGCAGAAATGTTCCCATCTCTAACTAGTTCGAGGCGGGGCTGCTGCTTGGGAGGGGAGAGTAGAGAAGAGTAAAGGTGGGAAGTAGGGGTGAGTCTACACTTTGAGAGCCACTCTTTGCCTTATACTTTCCCCGTTCTGTTTATCTGCAATTGTTTGCCAGATTGTATTTCCTGTAACACCTATTTAATTGCATTATTCCCAAATGTTAACAGCTGTCAATGATGCCATATATTTTTTTGTTGACATTTCTTATCCAAACTCCTGCCTGGTTTCCAAGTTTCCTCACAATTGACCATATTTTACCCATATATTTTTTTCTTACAAACAAGCCTTGTTTGGTTTCCTCTCCATCTGGCTAATGTAGGCCTTTGCTCATCATGTCCTTCCTCCTTCGTGAAGCACTTCGTGACTACAGCCGACCTTGCTAAGTTTCTCTTACTACTAAACCCCAGTAGGACAATTTTACTCACTTAGATTTTAATCTCCTTAATGGTAGGGACCGTAGTCTTCGTTTTATGAAGTCTAGCTTTGGATTAAGTCAGTGTGCATTTACTACCTGGCGAATTGATTGATTTCCTAGCTTGTATGTATTCCCAGGGTTGCTTTATTTTTGAGAAAATAATTAAAAAACAAACAAAAATACCTTCACATTGTTGACCATAGAACAGACAACTGAGCTTAAATGTTGAAACTGAAAGCTTATAGCCAGTAAGTAAGCTTGGAATGAATAACCCATTCTTTCCTTTATGAACAGTGTGCTGTCCCTCGTGACGACCCCAGATTTTCTGCAAAGGGGGTCCAAGAGCAGAAACCTGGTGGTGGCAGCAGTGGCTTGAAGAGTTTTGGGGAAGGGGACTTGTCTTGACGTTTTTGAGTAGCAGTCACACTTTACTTCGAGTGTATGAATTTTGTATATGTTACGTTTCTTCTGAATCTTCCTTCAGCTACCCCACAAGTTGGTGTCTTATTTACCTGACCCCACTAATCAAACAGTTAACACGTTTTTATCGAACATCTGCTATGTGCCTAGCAAGGCCTACATGATATCGCTCCTTCCACCACCGTTTCCCCCTCCCCACCCCTTAATTTTTGCTTTGTCTGTGAAGCCTGGAGGCTATTTTTGTAGTTTGCTGGGTGAGTGATAGACAGTTTCTCCAAAAGAACAAAGTGTCACTTCAAGGAAAACAACTGGCAGCGTATGTTGCCCGTGATACACCGTTTTATCCCTTTACCTTCATTTTAACGGGCTTTTAGGGGAAGTGGGTGCTCACGCACGAATTCAGCCAGTCTCCCATTTCACCCTGCTTTGTATGCGGAAAGGATTTTAGAGACTTTCTAGGTTGAGCCCTCATTTTACAGATGAGACAGCCATGGCCTAACGCAATGACATCTTTTTGAGTAAAATCACAAAAACTAATGTGGCAGAGCCAGAACTAGATAAGAACCCTCTTTATTTCCAGCTTGGTCCTCTTTGCATTTCATGAGTCTTTCTGAAGAAACCTTTTAACACAGCCACACTTGGTACTATTGGGTTTGGGTTTGTAGATTTAATGCTGTTTAATTTATAGCTTTATCCCCAGTGAACAAAATACATCCATTTGTGAAACAAACAAAAAAATTAAGCTATGCATCAAAAAGCAATATCCAGAGGTAATTATTATTTTTTAATTTAAATTATAGATCTTATTTTCCCAGAGGCTTTGTGAGGTCTTGCAACTATTTATTCAGGATATTAAGAGATGAAATGCTAGATGTATCTGATTCTCAATGCTGGTTTAAAGAATCGTCTACTTAAAAATGTGGAAACTGTAGAGTATGAATGATGAGCTTGTCTGTTGCTATAAAGCTTCTGCAGCCCAGTATTGATGTTTGTTTTCACATAGAATGGAGCATGATCTGGTTTCCATGAGTGCTTATTGTGAAGCAAACAATAAAATGGACACGATTTGCATAGTATGCCATTCAAATTAGAAATTTACGAAGGTTTATAAATCCTGTTGGAGCAGTAATAGTACAAAATAAACTGTTAACTTGATGCTATTAATATTTAGGCTGCCAGTCTCTTTGTAACACTGTGCCTTCTGATTCAATATTTGTGGTTATGAATGTACAGTTAAGGCTTTTCATTCTGACATCATCATTAACTTTAATGTATTAGTAGCTTCAGTTATCCTGTATCTACACAGATGGCATTTTTGGAATGCATTCTTAATATATATTATCCTTTGGTAACTGAATTTAATTGTCAGCTAAACATTATACTTATACTCTGTGTGTGTGTGTGTCTGCCAACTAGATGGATAATGCCAAACTGTTACATGTATCTTTCTAACCCCCGAGATTTACCCTAGATATCTTTGGACTCTTCCTAATCAAATGCTATACCTTTTATAAGATAAGGAGCAGGACAAGAGTTATCCTGCAGCGTAGACTGTGTAGTCATTTACTTCTAGTATACTGTGTGTTGCATTCATCGGTAGCATGGGTGCTTCCATTATTATTTTTTTAAACAATCAGTGCTCTGTATGTGTTAATGAATTTATTGAAATTAAAACATTAGTGGATATTTCTATAGTGCTGAAAATTTTATTTGGCTATGGCTCAGCTATCTCGGTGATGGCGGAGTCAGTCTTTATCTAAAATCTGCCACTTGAGTTATGCAATTACATACATTTGTTTTCTTCGTAGAGTAGATCTTCATTTGTCTCTTCAGCATTTTTAAACTAGCATGTAAATATAGGTTTTATAAAATTGGACATGATATATATCATCAAATGGTAAAACCAGAAAGCGAAACGGAGTAAAGGAAAAATCCCAAAGGACCTGACATTTTTCTAAGAGGCAAGCCACAATTTTTATTAAGTAACTTATGGAGATTGTTTAAGAAATACTGTAATAGGGGAGGGAATTGCAGTGAAAATGAAGGAAAGGGAAAGTCGTCAGTGGAAAAAGTTATAAAGGAAATTGGTTTGTCCTTTGAGATCCAGGTAATCTATGCAAGTTTCAAATCATGGCTGCATTTTCAATTTTTTGTTTTGCCATAGATGATGGGGCATTCATAAAGTCATTTCATCTTTTGGAATCATTTCTGTTCCCCATTCAAGGAACTTTCTTAAATATGTTACAGTGCCTCTCCAATCCCCTTCCCTCTCTACCTCTGGTTTAACTAGTTTCTGAAAACATAGAATTTGGACAGAATTCATATAACATAGAGAAGATACGTGAAGCGTAATGAATTGATAATAAACTTTCTCTTAGGATTAAGGCCATGATTTTCACAGCTGCTAAAAATACTCAGAATCAATTTTAAGGTTAGGAGTTTCTTATTTGATCCTGAACCTAAATTAGAAATATGGATTCTTGGAATTTCTTAAGGATTTAAATTCTTAGAAATTTTGTGTGGCTAAGAGGGGTAAATGATTACGAGGCACTCAGTAAAGAAGAAATTTTGAACCAAAACATTTGTTTAGAATGTTCTTTATTAAAAACATATAGAATTTGGTTGAGAATCATGAGCTGCTTTCAACCATACAAATATTATTTTAAATAATAGTTTCAAATGAAGGGTTTAGGGCAGACTCGTAATCACGCACTTGCGGTGCCTGACTTTTTTTTTTTTTTTTTTGACAGTGCAAAGGTCAAATAATTACTGTTTTATATTGGGACAGTACATTTTATATTTCAACCAAAAGACAAAAATGCAATTTAACTCAAAGGCACAACAATTAAACACAAAAAATGGCATCAATTAAAACACAGAAAATAGCATGTTTTATGGTCAGTGTCGTATTATCTACATCTAATTGACAAAATGCCAGTGTTTGTGTTCATTAAGATACATTTGCCACTGAGAAAGGAATGAAAATGGTTTCAGAGATTTTAAAAAGTAGAGTATACATATGTGAAGAAAACATACTTTGTCGTAATACCTTTAAAAAGGAAAGTGTTTATATACGTAAAAGCCATGGAAGCACACCTCCTGAGCTGGCAGTAGTTTTGCAGATTTCCTTGGCAAATCTGATTTATATGGCTTGAACATTTCTCATTTTTACTTTTTCTCATTTCACAAACTTGGCCGGTCCCTAAAGATCTGCTTGGAAACTCGCTGTGCTAATAGGCGAAGTTGGCCTTTCCTGGGCTTCTCTTAAAGTAGCCCATCCACAAACACTGACCTTTTCGTTTAATAACAGTTTTATTTGAGAAAATGTTCAGATCCTGAGAGCTGAAAAGAGTGTTTGAGAGAAAGGCCATTTTAAATAGTAGTCTCCCAATGGTATATCTCCCCCCACCCCCCAATGCACTTTGGATCAGACCCATCAGAAGAAATACATTGTTGCTTTCTGTATCCTATTGATTTAAACACAAATAACATAAAACTTAGATTTGTTCAAAATCCATTACCGCACTGGTTTATTTTCCTGCCTGGGCTTGGATTCACTGTTTTAGATTTTAAACTCTTTATGTTAGGTCCTGTTTTATCTTTTGTTATTTTAAATTCTCAATGGCATTTAAAGTAATTACCTTTTCAGCTGTGACCTTGGAATTGTGACTGAAAGTTGTGTGTGTGTGTGTGTGTGTGTGTGTGTGTGTGTGTGTGTGTGTGTTTTCATTTCCAGAAATAGTTTGGGGCATGTGAGAGACAACTGTGCTTCAATCCCTTTAGTGACCGAACAAAAGCGTTGTCAATCAGTTTGTCCCTTGGGCCTGTCTTTCTCAATGGCCTCGAGAGTTTCCCACCCTTTTCACTGCTGCCTGCTTTCCTCTTCCACCTCTCTCTTTCCTCCTGGCCTACCTAGATGATACCACCAGTTGTCTCCATCTGCTTCTCACCTTTCCCCCATGGCAGGTGGCAGGGCTGATGATGACAGGCAGGAGGGCACAGAGAAAGAAGACAAGCCTCGAAGCCACGTTTCTTTCTCTGCAGTCTCTGCAGTCTCTCCCACATGCTTCCTTTCCAGCCACCCAGCTGGTCACCCTTTCGTAATGGAGTCCTTACCCCTCCGTTCCAGATGATCACATCATAATAAAAAAAGTTCACTGCTGATTTTGGTCTTTCCGCTGATAGGAAGCCCATATGTAAGAGGCATGAAACGCACTGTGAAGATATAAGACTGAATTAGCAGCTCGCTTAGGAAGCTGATCTCGTTGCTTCCTACTTAGGCCTGGTGCACTGACATCTTTCAGGAGCCTCGTTTTAATGGACTGAACGAAATGCAGTTGAATTGTGACTGAGAATTTGAATTTTGCCTGAGAAAATTTTTGCCGTGATAATTTGCAATAATCCGTGGCAAGTGGCGTGATTTTGCATGTACAGTTTGACTGTGTGTTGATCCTAACTGGTATGTTGAACTTCAGAGCATAGTTTGATCAGGTTGTACTAATTGGTTAAATGGTTGTTTCATTTTTTGCCACTAATAAAGCTCATAGCTGTGAACAACTCGATGTAGTGTCATGTTGTTTTGCTTGTTAATGAGAAGGAGATGAAAATATGAAAATCATTGCCTTGTGGAGTGCCTGGTCTAGAACTTCATAGCCAGCAGGCACCCATGCAATCCACCCGTCGTGCATTTGGATGAGGAAATCAAAACTCAGGTCGGTTAACTGATTTATCCAAGTCTAGCGAATAGGAAATCAGGGAGTACTCAGATTCTTTCCTGAGCTATTACAAATTTCTCTGCTGTTATCTGTATTGTTTTAAAACCTTTAATATTGGTCTACGGCCATGCTACCTTGAACAAGCCGATCCCGGCTGATCTTGGAAGTTAAGCGGGGTCGGGCCTGGTTAGTACTTGGATGGAAGACCACCTAGGAAGACCAGGTGCTGTAAGTGTAAAAAATAAAAATAGGGATTGTAAACTGACAAGGTCCTTGCAGTCTGTGAGGTCAACCAAAGTTTCCCTCACCTAAAAAAAAAAAAACCTTTAACATTGAAAAATCTGAAGATTTGCCTGAATGTAAACAGAATTCTCTGTATTAGTTTTTTCTTCATTTCGTGTGATCTTTTCAAAGCAGAAGTATGTACCTTTCTTATGCTCTAGTGTATACTATGAAGTAGGAGAGAAGCCAAGTGGCAGTGTGTAGTATATAGTTCAAAGGGATCCTAGAGAACATCCATTTGAGAGCCACATTTTGAGAAACTGTTGCCCAGTTCGTAACTTCCCAAGATCCACAGATTGTTGATAGCTTTGCTGGGATTAAACCTCAATTAGTGTTTATTATATTCCTTTGATTCCTTATCCATTGTTCTTATATTCCTTTTTTAACAGCCTTCTTGAGATACAGTCAACATATTATACAATTCACTAATAAAAGTGTACAGTCCAGTGGTTTTTAGTGTATTTACATAGTTGTGCAGCCATCTCATAATCTAATTTTAGAACATTTTCAACATCCTGAAAAGAAATCCTTTACTTAGTAGATGTCACTCTCCATTGTCCCCTTCCTCCCACCTCTGGCAACCAGTCTAATCTACTTTTTGAGTCTATGGACTTGCCTTTTCTAGACATTACATATTAATAGCAACATATAATATATGACCTTTATGTCTGGCCTCTTTCACTTAGCATAATGTTTTTGAGCTTTATCCATGTGGCAGCATCTATCAGAACTTGATAATTTTTTATGCCCAAATAAAACCACACTGAATGGATAATACTACATTTTGTTTATCTACTCATCAGTTGATGGGAATTTAGGATGTCTTCACTTTTGGGATATTATAAATAACACTGCCATAAATATTCATGTGCAAACTTTGTGTAGACATATGTTTCCAGTTTTCTGGAGTATATACAGTACCTAAAAGTGGAATCCATAGGTCATATGGTAACTATGTTTAGCATTTTGAAGAACTGTCTGTTTTTTACAGTGGCTACATAATGTTGCATTCCCACCACCAGTGTATAAGGTTCCAATTTCTCTACGTTCTGACCAAAACTTGTTATTGTTTGCCTTTTTGATCATAGTGTCATTGTGGTTTTGAATTGCATTTTCGTTAATGACGAATGCTGTTGAACAGTTTTTGCTGTGCCTATTGGCCATTTGTATATCTTCTTTAGAAAACTGCCTGTTTTAAATTGAGTTGTCTTTTCATCTGTTGTAAGAGTTCTTTGTATATTCTGGATATAAGTTACTTGTCAGCGGTATGATTTTCCAGTATTTTCTCCTTCTGTAGGTTGTCTTTTCACCTACTTGATGACGTCCTTTGATGCCGCTGTTGTTTTCTGATAGTCCAAAAATAAGAGAAAATGTTCCTATGACTTTTTCACATATCTTCTTGGTTATTATTGTTCAGTATCAGCAACATTTTAAAAAGGTTTTTGCATATCCTATCGTATGTCATTTTTTGTCTCTCCTCTGTGGTAAGAGGTTTATAATGCCCAGACCACCAGACACAGCGTTGTTACAGAGCAGAGACTGTTACCACTTAGCTATCCTCTTACAGGCTCAGCCATTTGACATAATAGGTCCTGTGTGTATTCCTAGATTCTTCTAAGTGTTTCTGGTACTCTCTTGGTCATATTTTTGGGCAGTGGGGTTCTAGTGAAGAGGGAATAGTCTCTGCTAGTAGAAGACTCTTAAGGAATATGTAAAATTTGTCTATTTTGTTTGCTATCATAGCTGTAAGAATCTTTACAAAACATATATCGTATAAAATCTTCTAATTGGAAAGACCAGATGTTTCAAATCAAGTCACCAGGTATTTAGAAAGCTCCAGCTGAGTTCTCAGCATCGTTCTGAGTCTCTCCAGTTGCTGGCACTTGAATTTGAATAACATATATTCCAAAAAATGTTTCAAAATTTTCATAAATGCCTTTATTTCATAAATCATGGAAAATGAATGTAAATACAAATAATGTCCTTTCTGCAATAAATTATTTTTTAAAGGTTTAAGTATCAAAGTGAGAATGCTTTGGTGTCGTTTTCTTCTGTAAAGTCCTTCCTTACATCCTCCCCTCCCTTTATTACGATTGTCAAACTTGAATAATAGGACATCATTTTAAAGAATTTGTACTTAATGGCTCGGTCCCCACTGGGCAGTAAGCAGCTCCTTGAGTTTATTATAAATTTTGGCAGATGTGGAAGTTTCTGGCTCACTAGGGAACTCATGATTAAATTACTCCTGAAATGCATTAATTGGTCTTTTACACAGTTCTTAGGTGGTTTCAAGGAGACACTGACCAGCTGGCAGGACTCTGCCCATTGAAATCTAGTCTCAGTTTTGTATTCTAGAGTATTTTCTTACTTTAGTTTTTAAGAAGTCACTTATTTTATCCCCTCTTACTCTTTGTTGATTGTAGTTTCTGATGAAGAATTGAAAAGAAGAGTAGCTGAGGAGCTGGCCCTGGAGCAAGCCAAGAAAGAATCTGAAAATCAGAAACGGTGAGTTTCGTGGTACGTGAGAGATTTCGGGGGACTTGTTATAATTATGACATGTTTTAAGATGATAATAAGACTCATTATTTGTGTCTGCTTGGACTTCAGAATGTGCTGAACATATGAACTTGGCCATTTTTGGTTTGGGATTGTGCTTCTTAAAGCCCTACGTTACCCTCTTCCCAAACTTGATTATAAGTGACCATTATATCTATTGTGTGCTTCTTTGTTGTATGAATACTGAGCCCTGTTTTCTTGATGTGTGGGAAGTAGTTCTTGAGGATTTTCTAGGAATTTTGCAGGCTAGTTTCTTTCAATGAATGTATTTATGATTGAAAATTGTATTGTCCACTTATGGATATTAAGGTTAGCAATATTGTAGCTAACAATTAATGTCATATGTTGTACGTAGTGCCCATATTAATAAATACACTAATTAATCCTATACTCACTTAAAAAAACTGAAGCTATAACAGAAATATATAAGGTTGAATAGTCAAAATCCTTCATAATTCCATTCTACAGAAATAACCAATCTTGCACATTTTATTCCTCTAGAATTTGTTTGTGTACGTGCTTCTATATTATTGTTGTCATCATTAATACTCCTACTGCTGCTACTAAGTTAAAAGAATGTTCATTGAAATGTTTTTGTAATAGTAGAAAACTGGAAGCACTTCAGATGCCCGTCACAGGGGACTGGAACAATGAATTACGGCATATGCCTACAATAGAATACTAGACAGTCAAGTAGATCTTTATGTGCTAATTCAAAAAGATGTTGAAAAGCTACAAATTGAAAAAAAGCAACGTTCAAAACAGCATAGATGATTTTTTTTGTAAAAGTACTACTTTTTAAAGACTTAAAATACATAGTTACTCATAAAAACACGCGAATACTCTTTAATCCAAGTTAGAGTCAAGTGCTTTCCATCTGTGCTACTCCCGAAATTTGCATGTGGCACAGAGCGTTATTATTACATGATCATGGAAATGCCTTTCCGCCGCGAGCACTATGCACTTGCCCGCTACTGGTAGAAACTGAGTATGTGTTCGTTTTTATTTTGGACTGCTTGGCTGTTTTGCATGAGGGAGCCAAATGTAGAGAATCTGATTTGGATTCCTGTCTCCGATGGCCACTGGGCCTTTGACATACAATTTAACTTCCTTCGACCTTAAATATTTCACCTCTAAAGTGAGGGGTTTGAAACATGTTCTCCAGTATTTCTTTTCTTTTCGCAAAGTGCTAACTTAACTACAGTTTGCTCGAAATGTGTGGACCAGGACATGAGTTTTAGGTTAAGACCACCCTTTTCTCAGGAACTAGGGTTTTAAAAATCAAGATGAAATCGGTAGCGCTAAAAGGATCTGTGTGTATTTGTATAGTTTCCCATGCCGCACTTTATAATTATTTAATTGAGTTAGTCTGATAGAGTATATAATTAGATGGTCAAGTTAAAACAGTCAAAAAATATTTCAGATCATTTTCATTGAGAAGCAAAGAAAATCAATGTTATGGTAGAATTTCTTGTCTTTGAAATTTTGTTATTTTTGATTGAATTTTATTTTAATAAGAATTTTATTTGGCCAGACTCTTATGCTTACTTGGCTTATTATATTTCATGTAGGATTTTTTGTCTTCCTTTCACCCCATATAGTACAGACTTCTTCTTATAATAACTCTCACTGTGCCTTTTTTTTTATTCCTCCTTCATTATTCAACCCCATTTGCTCTGCCTTGATCTATAAGAGGTAAAGTGCAGATGAGATGAATAGAAGGTGCCAGTGAAAGCAAATTTTATATCTCAAGTAGACTGGGGTTGGCAGCCTAGCTGTAATCTGGACAAATGACTATTGATAAAGAATTTATTTTCTGTCGTCTTTAAGGAGAGCAGAGGGTGGTACAGCCTTTTTATTATTTTTTCTTTTAAAAAAATGTTTTGTTTGAAGCCTTCTTCATGAAGGCTTCCAGCTGTCAAGTCTTGGCACAAAGTGTGTGTTCATCTATGTGATGGTTCTTAGAAGAATCAATAGCTATTTTTTTTTTTTTCCCAGAGAAGAAACTTCAGAAAAAGCATTAAGAGAATTTTATGTGTAGTCTTTTAAAAGCAACTTCTTGGTATCACAAAGCATTTATACACTTTTGTGTCTTTTGCCTTAATTGAATAAAGCCTTGTAAGCAGTTTTAGAAAATTATTCGTGGTCCATTGTTTCAACACATCTGTGTCATCTATACCCCTATTCACTCTACCTCTGTGGTAAGTGGTAAGGAGAAGCAGTAACATTTATAAAAAACTGTTGAACTTTGTGGCAAGGAAGTATTCTGAAATGTCTTCTGTCAGGTTTAAATGCGGACCTCGTTTCGGTTAGTTTTTTTTTTTTTTTTTTAGTTGAAAGACTGAAACAACTCTGGCTAACCTTTTTTTTTTTTTTTAGAAGCATATTAGATAGCTCAAAAGAAAAGGAAGACCAGAGAACCACTAGCTAGGGAAGAATTGGGTACTACTAAAACCATACACAGTGGGAAGAGGTAGTTCCTCAAAAGAAAATCAGGATGGGGGTTCCATAACAAAGGGGAAAGGCTGGAGGGTGGCTGAATTTCACCGAATTGACGATGCCATTGATTTTAAGAAGCATTGTATTTGATGTACCACTAAGAAAAAAAATCGCTGCAAATTATAACACAATAGTTTATCTCTTAGAATTTTCTTATTGAAAGAGTCATTAAGACTGATTTTGAATTTTTAAAAGCATCAGTTGTGTATTCATGAAAAGGAAAATGTAAGCAAAAAAAAAAAAATAGGTTAAGGCAGTGTTCTCAACTGGGGGAGATTTTGGTCCCTAGGGGACATCTGACAATCTCTGGAGACATTTTTGGCTGTCAAAACTTGTCAGGTGTTATTGGCATCCAGTGGTTAGAGGCCAGGGATGCTGCTAAACATCCCATAGTATGCAGGACAGCTGCTACTTCTGCCCCTTGTCCTGAACAAAGAATTATCTGGCTTATCATGTCAGTGTGCTGATAGTGTTCTTAAAACCCGTTCACAGTGGGTTTATTTCTTCTGAGTCACTCTTTGTCTCAGGGTCTTGCTGTCCTCGTTTTTCCTCCCGACATCGTATTCTTTGCCGTCAGAACCTTGGCTACCCAGCGTTCTTTAAGTGATCGCTCCACTGTTGTTCCTGGGATTTTCCAGGCTGCTGACACCAATTTTGCGGATTCTGAGGCTTATGCTCAGACTATGACAACTATGCAGGACTGCTGTCTGGCAGACAGCAATTGTAAGTTGCTTTCAGACAAGTGAAAAGGTGGAAAAATGCTCCTAGAATTGTAGCTCGTCAGTACAGTCCGTACACACTCTAGACCCTAACATCTATGGGGATGGAAGTGACTCCTTGAGTGTCTTGCCTTACCTCCCACCTAATGCAGAAGCCCTGTTATAGCATCTCTGACTGGTAATGAGTGGCACACACATTTAGATGCCATTCAGAAATCGTTTAAACTGAAGATATTTCATTAGGCCATTTAAAATTTACCTGAACTCATCTACGGCTTTGACACCATGAACAAGCCTGATCCTGTCTGATCTCGGAAGCTAAGCTGGGTTGGGCCTGGTTAGTACTTGGGTAGGAGACTACCTAGGAAGACCAGGTGCTGTAGGCATAAAAAATAAAAAATAAGAGATTGTAAGCTGACAAGGTCCTTGCAATCTGTGAGGTCAACCAAGGGTTGCCTCACCTAAAAATAAAATAAAATAAAATAAAATTTACCTGAACTCCTTTAAATTTCTACGTTCTTAAATCTAATATGCAGACGTGTCACGATTGAAAGTTGCTTTACAGGAGAAGTTTTCTACTGGGTCACAGTGATGATGCAGCTAATTGTAAGTGCTGTGACTATCTGTTATATTTTCAATTCTAAAAACCATTCATACATTAAATCTCAGTTTATCTTAGCTCTGATTCTGTTTTATGAGACTCTTGAGTGATTTGCTTAATTAACAAAATCATGCCCCCAAAATTCACTGGCATAATATTAGTATATGCACTAAAATGTTGAGTCTAATTTGGAATCATAGTTTTGCTTATCACAACATCTAATGGATAGAATAGTTCTTTGGTGTATTGAGAGTCAGGAGTAAATTAAATGTCGATGTCAGCAGTTTGTTTTTGCTGTCATACTCTATTGTGTATTTTGGATTATAGCTGACCATATCATGTTGTAACCATAGCAGGCCAGTATAGCAAGGACATAATATGCCACATTTTGAGTATAGACTTTTAAAATGTGATTTACTTCTCTCGTGCACCCTACCTCTAAAAGTCAGTCTCTGACAGAAAGAAAAATGTGACTACTTCTGACCTCTGACCTTTGGCATTTGAATTTCACCTCTTTACCTATAAAGGCAAGTGAAAGTGTTTCAGTTTTAATAACCTTTCTTCAAGGAACCAAGAAGGGGAATAGCTACTTGATGCTGTAACTAGCTACACATCAACCAAGATTACTTGCTTGCTGTTTTTAAATGGACATCTAATGAGATTTCTCCCACTTTGAAACACTCGGAAAATTAAATTAGATTTGTGAGACTTAAAATAATTAATAAGTGGTTTAATAAATTAGTCATAAATTTTATTAGCTCTCTGGGTAAGTTAGAATATGGTACAGTCCTTTTATTTTTCAATTTATAGCATCAAATAAGGACTTAAAACTTTTTGATACTTTTTAGTTTCTCATAGCAGAGGTGACATTTATAGAGATGGTACTTCTGTTTAAATTCATTATGTGAAAGAAATCATTTTAATTTTATTATTAGATATTTTTCTGCTTTTGGAGGAAAAAGCTGAAAAAAGAAGGAGGGAAGAATCCACTAGAGCCAAACAGGGTTTTACAGGTTAGCATTGCACTGAAAATACATAACGTAAGAAATCATCTCTCTGCTTAGCCTGGAGCCTCTCACATAGTAAACTCTCACAAGTGTTTGTTCAATTGAATGAATCACGAGGATAGGAAAATCTTGACAGTCTTTTATAGGAAGGGCATTCTCAATATACATATATATTCTACAAAGTTAGAAATAGAAAAATTATGCTTTTAAAATCAGACATTAACTGGAGACTGTAGAAACTTGTCTTATCTTTGTTTTAAATTAGTGTAGTGTTTTCCAGTCATAGACACAAATTACACAGTTGTGATGAAATTGCCTACCTTCAACCTGAACCTGCATGTAATCTCTAGGTATATGTTATTAAAAAAAATCACAGCTTTCAAGGAACAAGTACTCTTTTAACTAATATTTATCGGTGGCTTATTATAAAAGTTATATATGTTAGCAGTCAATATTTTCTCATGACACTTAACCGTCACAGGCAAACGAACCTCACTTCTGATTTACAAATATTTGCAAAGAAGTAGGTTGCAGGAATTTGAGTTATAAGTCTTCATTGACGCACACCTGATGTCCAGATACCACCCTGCTGTGATGTGAACATATTTCCCAGCATCTGGCTCTCTAGGGGTAGTGGAGAGTTTGTTGACATTATCTGCAAAATATTCCTTTATTTGCTCTGACATGTAAGAGATCCTTCTGTAGTATAAAAGTCTCAATGTATTAGACGAATTTTCTTATTAACCCCGTTATTGCCTTATTCTTTTTAAAATGCGTATTGTGTTGCTGTTGTTTTACCCCTATACTTTTCTGTTCCATTCTGCTTAAAAGTAGATAAAGACGTAACCAGTTCTGAATGTGATAGGCAGATCCCATCCTAGCCACCCGGTCCTTTTCACTGGAAGATGATCGGAAGTGCTGTGTATGTACGAGGTATTGGAATCTTGTGCCATCTGCTACTTTCATCTTTTTCTTCAAGTGGTACTGTTCTATTTTTAACAGAGAGAACTGCTTTCTATAACCAACAAATATAGAAGGTTGGTTTATCCAGTCTGTGTTTTATTCACATCTCTTTACTTCCTTTTCCAAATCCAGTTTTCTCTCCCATTGATGCTACGCTGTTGTCGAATCCTACCCTGAATTCCGTTTGAGAAGCTATTTTTATGTGGTAGGAATGTTAAGCCTGGAGTAGAGTTAATCAAGCAGGCCGTAGAAATCTGTAACTTTTTTACTGGTTGTAATGGCGGCAGCGATGTTCAAAAACTTCTTGTTCAGATGTTTCTTTTGACAGTAATTACAGTGTTTTCTCTCATGAAGCATAGTGTTTGATGTAATTTGTGCCAAAGTTGGTTTCTGTACTTGAAAGTTTCTAGGAATTGGTTTCTGAATGTTCTGTCGTTGTAACAGTCCTTGTTGAAGATTCTCGTCACCCAGAACAATCTAGGGGGGGCGGGCGGGGGGTGGGGGGAATCGTGATGTGCTCTATAAATTGTTTATCACTCCTTAACGTAGACTATTAATGTTTGTTGTCGATGTTATCACTGTTTTAGAAACAGCAGATGACTGAAATAGATGTGTGTAAAATTTTCCAGTCGGCAGCAGAATCAGGACTTGCATTGGGCGGCCTCATGGCCCGACACTGTCCGTCGCTGAGGCGATAGAACCATATCGTCACTCATCATCCTGTGGACATGTATTAAGGAAACCCAACATGGAGCTTTGATACAGAGCTGATTCGGGTGCCGTCTGGGTATAGCTGGGACTAGGGATTTAGAGTCTGTCCGTACTTCTGCCCTCTTTTCCCTTCCTAGAGATCTGGGAATCATCTTTACAGACCTTAATGCTTCGCCGGGATAGTTTTCTCTCAAAATTGGACCCTGTGTGTGTCCGATTTTCTTGTGCAAATAGCATTTGTTGGATGACGCAGTTCTCTTTCCGTTTTAGAAGGTGAGTGGGGGCAGTTGGCCAGATGTCCATATCCTTGAGTCCAGAAGTTCCTATTTATGGACAGGGGTCCATGTAGGCTGGGCCTCACCCTGGCTGAGCCTTGGTCCTGAGCCTTCTGGAAGCCATCTGCTGATCCTGCTGGTAATGACTATTGTTTCAGGACGAGTGTAGAAGAATGTGAGGTTCTTCTGTGGCCGTTCGTTCACTCTGGAAACAGTGGAGAAACACACAGAGAGCCCCCCCCTACCCCCGCCCCCGCTCCTGCCCTTAACAGCTTTGCCAGTAGAGCCTCAAGCTGAAAAGGAGCGTGGGCAACATGGTTTTAAATCAGAGGTAAATTTCATCTTAGCATTTTGATACTTCCAAGCATTGGCACATTTTTGTGTTTAAGTAATAACCCATCCCCTTGGAGAAAATTTAAAAAGAGAGTAGTGCATCTTAAGTTTTTATTCAATGTTTTATTGAGAGATGAAACAGTTTATAGATGTCGTGCACATAGAATATGCACATTGGGGTCACATATTATCTGTTATAAAAACCATTTGAGAGTACAAGACCCATATGCCAAACTAAAACAAAAAAAAAATCTTTAAAAAAAGGTGGTGTTACTTTATTTACTGTGTGCCCAGTGCTGTTCTGAACACTTTATTTTAACTCATTTCAAACTCACAACACCTGTTATCCCCATGTCATAAATGCAGAAACTGAGAGGTAAAGAAATTTGCCAAGGTCATAGCTAGTAACTGGTGGGTCTGGGATTTGAACCCAAGTCTCTGTTGAGTTTATCGACTTCACCATCCCACAATACTACCTTTTTGTGTGTTCTCTCTTTAAAATTTTCATTTACAATTGTAGGAAGAAGTAATAAGCATTTACTTGGATTTTCACCTCTAAACCATTAGTAAATAAAAGATCTCTTGAAAATGACCTCTGTTGTATGATATGGGCAGCCATTCAGGATGATGATTTTAAAACTTTTACCTTAGGACCTAATTCTTTTGAGAATTTGTGTTTAAAGTTAATATTCTTTATATAACTTAGGCAATACCTTACTGTTAAATGTTCGTGTGCACGTTTTCAGTGATGGTGGCAATTTGAATTTCTTGTTAGCCTAAGATTGAGACATTTTTCTCAGTTGACCAGCTTTGGTGGTGGTGGGGGCCAGGCAGAGTATGTGGAAGCAGGTGATGCCCTGCGTCATGGACTTCAGAGGTGAGTGTCTGACTCTGGTTAGTGAGGCTCAGGTGTGCTCAGCAGTGTTCTGCTGAGTTCAGGGGAGCCACTCGCAGTATGCAGGGAGCAATAAAGAGGCGCAACACTTACTTTAATAGATGATCATGGAGTGGACATCGTTTTGCGTTTCTCCTTCTATATTCATCCTTAGGCTCTTTTTTCTTTCTTCTTCTTCTTTTTTTTTTTTTTTTAGGAGACTTTGACTTATTCTACTATTTTGTATTGGTTGCGTTGCTTGCTGTGTTTAGTTTTAGTATTTGTAGTTATTGATTTGCCTTTTGTGTGATAGTCAAAGTATTTTGATAAATCATCACCCTTACTCTACAAACATGTTTTAACCCTTTTCCCATTTAGAAAAAAAAAAGTGCAGCTTGCTGCCAGCGTTAATTTAACATCATGCATAGGAATTTTATGTTTTCTAGGATTTGACATTTTCAGTGAGAATTACTATAATTGTAAAAGGAAATGCCACTACTAAAAACAGAATACTATACATAGAATGATATCATTTGTTTGCAAAGACTATTGATATACTAGAGCAATGGGAAAATAATAATAAAAGCTAGATATTTTGTGGCAGTCTTGGGAGTGAGATTAGGACTGTAATCTGTGAGTTATTGCGGGGTAAATGCTCCAGCTGCAAGCACCACTGGTGAGTGTTCGCAGGGCAAACGGGAAAGGGGTTAAATCAGTTTTAAAAAATTGATGCTGGGATCAGTCTTTTGAACTAGAATAGGGAATTCCTCCATTGAATAACGTGCAGATCTAGCACAGGGGCAATTTGTTAATTATATACTATTTACAGTTGCTTCCTTACACGTAACACTATGTAGCTAGCTCTTCTAGTCTTAAACCATTTCATTTGGAAATATTTTCATTTGGTTCTAGTGTGATTTCGGCATCAAGTATAAAAGCTAACCATATAAATGTTTCAATTAATGACTTAAATTTGAGTTCCTTCACAACTTCTTAGAACTGATCTCTTAAATTCCATATTTTCTGGTGCCATTTTGTGAATGCTGACTTAAAATCTCTTAGAAATCCATAAATTACAATTTTGCTTTCTCGATAGGTTGATAGATTAAAACCAAACCAAATCAGAGCAAAACCAAAAAAATGTCGAATGAAACCATAATTTAATATGGGAAATGTTGATTAATTTAAAAACCATTACCCAGTGAGTTTCTCCAATTTTTATCATTACTATAGAATCCGGTAGGTTATACTAAGGTCGTTGCTCAAACTACTGAAAACATGGATAATGTCGATCTATTAAAAAAAATTTTTTTAACAAAAGAAATATACATCTATTGAAGAAATTCCAATAATATAGAATCATAAAAAATTAGTGATTTTCCCCACTCCTCTCTCTTTCTGTGTTCTTCCCCCATAAAATCATTCACACATTCATACCCTAGGGGAAATGTATTCTTAACAGTGTTTTATATAAAGTTTGTTTTTTAAACAGAGCAAGATTAAAGTCATAATGTTGTATAACTTTCTTCCTCCCGCAATCATATCTTGTGTTCCTCTTTTTGTATATAGTATTTACAGATCTTGAGTAGACTGTAGATCTGATAATACATACCATTTAAGAAGTCTAAGAAAAATAATACTACTAATAGTAATTATATATAATAATAAGTAATAATATATGATAGTAATAGCTAACAGTCTTGAACACTTTCTTTGTCCCAAGCACTGGTCCAAGCACTGTGTACATATTATCACTTAATCCTCGTAGCACCCCCGTGAGGCAGGTTCTGACCTGCTGGTACACTCACTTCATAGATGAAGTGGCCGAAACATAGATTCATTTGCTTGTAGTCACGTAACGAGAAAAAAAGAGGAATTGGGGTTTGAACCCAGGCAGTCTGGAATCCGAAGCCATACGCATCATCACACTGCTGAACTGTGTCTCAGAGGCTAAATTACTTTCTGGTTCGACAGCGATGTCACCTATTTTATATTAGTCTGAACGCCTTGTCTTAGGCTCTTTTGATGTGATTTTCTGAAGATCTGTTTTTCAGGTTTCAGTGCGGTCAATTTTGCCTTGATTGTGGAGCTCATTAAAAGAGGAATTTAGTTTTGAAAAGAATTCACAAATGAAAGGACTTTTTTTGGTATTTTTGTTTTCTTAATTCACATGACTATATTTTGAAACGAAACTGTCAAAATACTGTCAAATAGTACGTGAAAATTAATATTTCTATAGATTTGGCTGTAAAATGTTAGAAATTATGTATTGCTATATGAATATACCTGTCAGCTGTACATTTCAGTTTGTATATATTAAAAAGGAGCCCAAACTATTGTCCAGCTATTGAGTGTGAGTAACCTACATTATTTGTGCAGCTCCAGCTAAGTTTGGCTTGCAAAATTGGCTTGGAAAGCGCTTTCCTCAAACTACTGAAAACTTGGATGTTAGTCTAACAAAAATTGAGAGTAATTTCAGAATTTCTCCTTTCCTTCTTTCAATTAACTAGCTCTCGTATCTCTGCTCTCGAAATACATTGCAAATCCATTACCTCTCACTGTTTCTATCCCTACTTAGTTTAAGCCAGTGGTTCTCAACTGGGGGAGATTTTACCCCCGGCTCCTGGACATTTGGCCATGTCTGGAGACCTTTCAGGTTGTCACAATTTGGAGTGTGCTACTGGCACCAAGCAGGTAGAGGCCAGGGATGCTGCTAAATATCCTACACTGCGCAGGACAGTCTCCACGACAAAGAATTGTTCGGTCCATATGTCAGTAGTGCTGAGGTGGAGAAGCCCTGGTCTAAGCCGTTATCATTTCTCACTTGTACCATTACCAAGTCTCCTGCAAGGAGCCGCTCTCGTCCCCCAGATTCTGCTCTTCCCAAAGCAGTTCATGTACTTTGAATCATGGCAGTTTCTTTGCTTAAAGTCCTCTAATGGCTTTTCATTAGCTTCAGCATAAAGTTCAAACCTTTCCCTTGACCTTCTCGTCCTCTGCCTCCCTTTATATATTTATGCACTCATGCCTCGTCTCTTACCACCCTCTCATTTAACATTTCAGCCACATTAGTGGCCAAACCTGTTGTGCCTACAGCTTTTTGCCTAGAATACTTGCATTCCATATTTTCCATGGCTGGTGCCTTCTTCCTGTTTGGGATTCTTTTTGACTCACAGAGAGAATTTTTTCTAAATATTCTTTCTTTCCTTTCCTTTCATCCTAGTTGTCCTTTCTCTGCTTTGTTTCTTTATAGCACTTTATCTGTTTATTGACTGTCTCCTCCACGGAAATATAAGGTGTGTGAGGGCGAAACGTGTTGTTCTTTCCTCGAGTAAGTGTTAACAAAAGTGCCTTACTAAATTACAGTAACGTTTTATGGTTGTGGTTAAGTAGATTAAAATGGAATAGAATTTGTCCAAAAGGAAAAAGAGACAGGAGAATCATATGACACCAGCAACTGCCATTTAATGATTGCCTACTGTTTACCAAGCGCTGTGCTGGTACCTTTGTATGCGTTAGCCTGAACTCCCCAAGAGCCTTCTGACGAAGCCTGCCTCAGCCTGTAACATGCCCCTCACATTTCCCCAGGATCTAAGGCAGGTGACCCCCTCCCCAACAGCAGACTGGGGAGCAAATGGATATGGAAGCTCTGCTTTTTGTGGGGTTATTTTACGAGCAGAATGCACCTCTGAGAGGCTAAATACCTTGTCCAGGGCTGTGTTACTGACAAAAGGCAGCATCATAATTCAAATCTGGTTCTCTATTACTCCACGCCTCTTTCCAGCACTTCTTCAGGTTTTCTCGGTTCTTAGGAAGCTACTGTCTTCCTTTCTAGCAGGCTTAATTGGCCCGTCCTTCCTTCCTTCCTTCCTTCCTCCCTCCCTCCCTCCCTCCCTCCCCATTTTTGACTCCAGAGGCAGCAATTTCTTTGGTTTCAGGTGACTTAGGCAAAAATGATCTTCTTTTCCATCCTGTCCTGAGACAGTGCTTAGTCAGCATCGTCTAAAAGTGAAAAACTGACATTATGGAAATATAGTCTGGTCTTTGGGCTGTTTTTATTGGCAACCAAAAACATACTCAGAATTTGTAACCACATGTACAATTTATATACTGTGTCGTGCATTCATATTTATACGAGACTGACCCTGAATGGGTTTTATCTAAGCCTTTGGGCCTTGACTGTTGGAACCGAGTCAGGAAGGCTCTGGCTGTGGCCATGAACCTCTAATTGGTCCCCGTGAACCTTGTGGAAGGCATTCCAGTTTTCCTTTGAACATTTGGCGCTTTAAGTTTCAGAGGAACCTGGACTCAACATAGATTTGTGTCTTGGAGATTTGCATCCTTTACCTGGTTTGGTGAGGTTTTTTTTGTTGAAAGGTGACAGGTCATTTCTTCCCTTGCTCTGCTCTCCTGGGCCTTCCTGGTTCCTAGGAATCGGTGATGGTTCAAAGTACCAGAGGAGGCAAAAGTCCCAGGGTAACCTGTGATGGCAAACTGTTTTGAGTTTCAGCGTTCCTGGACATTTTGTGAGTTGAATGTTGTCTTGTGCTTCATACTCTATCGCATGTATCCTCTCACTACCTTTAAAATGTTTTTTTTTTCTTTTTGTTTGATTTTGTTTTTTTTTTCATTTTTCAGCAGCTTGTCATAGGAGTGACACACTCTCAACAAACTCAGGTTTAGACAGCTTTTTGCAGACAAGAACAACAAATTCACCAGTCAGGGAACAAAGTGAGAGAAAAATGAAGAACAATATTAGAAAAGAACCCTTTGGGAAACTGTACAAAAAATGTTATATTAAAATCGATACCAGGACTTGACCTTTTGTGGTACTGTATATTTTAAAGCCTTCTATTGATTCCCTTTTAATAACATGTTTATTCTAGTTTACTGACATAAGCCTAGGGAGAATACAAAAAGGAAAGATCAAATTCTTTATTATGGTGGTCATTTAAATTTGTCTGAGGCATTTTTATGGCTGACTAGTCTTATCTTTATGTTTAACATAGTATGTCATTCTTACAGAGCATAAGGCTGAGAGATGTTATGAAAGTGGCAAAGTGATTTCTTTAATTTACTTTTATTGAAAATATACTTGGCCTTGCTCTGACATACAAGTGTGCCCTCCTCCTCCGCCAAATTAGAATTTCTTTTCTGCATGTGTATAAGAAGACAGAAAAGTCTTATTTTGATTGATTTTTTTTCCCCAGTCCAGAAAACCATTGGTAGTCTAATCTGCCGAGTCTGGGGACATTTGGCGACAGTTCTATGCATAAAATCAGCTGTCTTTTACTGTGTACTGATGGCAATACGTGGCAGAATAGGAAATCTCCTTGGCTGACCCTTTTGATCACTTATTCTTATCATTTCAAAGACAGAAATAGTTATTGCTTTTCACAGAAATAGTCATTGCTTTTCACCATGAGGGGCCCGCCATTTGTACTTCACTTAGGAAGGCATCTCTTATGGGTGTCGTCCAGTCATGAATTTATTGCACTCCGAGCTCATCTGCTCCAGTTCTGTCCATTAGGGAAAAAGTGGGATTAGTTTTCTTACCTCATTCAGATGATTTTTCTAAACATACAGATATTAAGAGGTATCCAGAACAGCAGGAAGGACTTGAAAGGAACACCTGGAAAGGTTATCCTGTAAATGGCAAATTAAATGAGATTCAACCTGTAGAACATCAAGTTAATAGGCTAGAGGAGAAATAGGGTGCTTGGATCTAATTCGCGGTTTTAATATAATAGCCCTGTTGTTTATGGGATATCTGATATCACATGTTGAGAAGCCAGACAGCACTTCCAGGAAGGCTGTAATGAATTAGAGGACATTCTGAAAGGGCAAATAAATAAATTAATCAGGAAACCAAAAGAATGAGGGGATTGGGAGACACATATTATGGCGTCGCGGGGAGAAGGCCCCGCAGAGGTGTAGTGCAGGGTCCCTAAGAGGTCCGGACAGTTGCTAGTTACCTTCGGGCCTTTAAATGCTCTGAGGATCTGTGAGGCGTCAGCTGCAGCCGTGGGACGGCAGCCTTCTCGGCCCACTTTTGGTGGCCCCTCGGGCACTCGATAAGAGCATTGATTCCGGAGCACACAGCCTGTACCCCCCACTTCCAGAGTCCGTCTGCGCTTCGTGTCTCTGACCTCGCCCCATAGCCGGTTCTTTATCGTAGCCTGGTCCTCTTTTCTGTGTTCTGTCACCACCTCGCCTGTAACACCTTCCTAGTACCTAAGAATATCTACGGAGAAAACCAGAAGTCACAGGGCACGTAATAGTAATAAGAAGTGTTTTTCCTTAATTACAAAAGTAATATACACTGTATAGCAAACTAGAGAAATGCAGCTCAACAAAATGAAGAAAATAAAAATTGCCTTGATCCCACTATTCACACAGAACCGTTGTAAATATTTTGGTTAATAGGCATACATACCTAGGGGGAGTAACGGAAGTGGTGTCATCTTGTCTCTGTCGTTTTTCTGAGCCTCTTTATTTTTGTTCTTAAGATGTATCACAGATATGTTTTGTCATTAGATAATTTCATAGTAGTTCCCTGTTAGACATTTAGTCTTCCCAACAAATGGTTCAAAGTGTTTCACTGTTATGATCACACTACTTTGAATATCCTTGTTATTAAATTTACAGATAACCAGTGTTATTTCCTTAGGGTAAATTTCTATGAGTGGAGTTACTAGATCAAAGGTTATACAAAATATTATTATTGTTGAATTACCTTCAAGAAATTGTGCTAGTTAACTCACTTCCAATACGAATCCCTGCTTTTGTCTCACTGCTGCAAATTTTGGGAACATAGTTGTAAAACCAATGATGTTTTGCGTTATGCTCTGTGACTATGCCTTATTACCTGTTTCTTTTGCTAACATTTTCATTAATTTTAGATGGGTGGTTTTTAGTGTGATAGAACAGTCTTTTTGTTAGCCTCGTTACTGAGGGAGTACCATGAGAGTTTAGGCACTTAGGAAATACTTGCCAGATCGTTTTGGGTTATCGTTAAGTCAATATAGTTTATAAAACTAAATTTAAACCGTAACTCAATTTTAATAATGTTCTCTCATTAGCTGTCTATAAGATTAAAAACCTATCACAGAGACCTATATATAACCGATGAGATGTAATAGACATACAACAGTGAGGACAGTATGCAGCTCTGGAGTGAATTCAGTGATATTTTTAGAATTGCCAGATCTGGCCTAAATGTGATTTTTTGGTAACTGATCAACACCACACTGTGTCTATGAATGTGTAGTTGTGTCATAAGGTCAAGCATCAATAGAAGAAATAAACTAGCTTTGCGATAGTTCCAGCTTTATAAATAGTGCCCTGCATACAGTATGTACTATCTAGTTATTGAATTTGACCATACTTTCATCTTTCGAAGGGTAACATGGTGTTTGCTTTTTGCTTGCTATAAAAAAATAAAAATGAAAGAGAGAAATAGAAGGAAAATCAAGTCAATCTGAAGATTCAATCGAAAAAATCTGTCTCAAGTGAAGTCGGTAAATGAACTCTAGGCTTAAAAAAAATTTATAGCTTACACTTTTGTTTATTCTTTGTTTCTTGATTGTCTGTAAATGACCTGATTTTAAATTTGTAATTAACACAGTTATTTTTATAAGTGTTCATCTTTTTATTCTAAAAATATAAGTAAATATTTTTGCTGGAACTTTTATTGATTCCAGACTAATAGCAGATGCACAAGACTGGTTCATCGTTCGGGTTTAACCTGGAGACATACGTGCATTTCACCTTTCACCACATAATACTGCTCGATATAATGAGCACAGAAATGGCATTTTAAAGATGGACGAGATTCAAGTGTGTGTGTGTGTATTTTTAGACAAAAAGCAATCCAGAATTGGGAATCAGAAGACTGGGGTTCTAGTCCTGCCATCTCTACTTATTAACTATTTAAGCATGGATGAGTCAGAGAATTTATCTTTACAAAAATTAAAACAATTACGAAAGAGTAAAATCCTACTTCTCTCCTGGTTTTATTGTGAAGATCAAATAATATATTGCAATTGCATTGGCCCCATGGGCTTTTATAATAATGCTATTTTTAATAATAATAAAACAGTAATGATTATTACTACAACTACTACCATAACTATTAATCTCTTGAATAAACTCTCTCCTTATTACAAATGTAACAGTGGAGATTTGATGCAAACATTAAACCAGCAGAACCCAAACAGGCTTTTCTTCAGTTTGCTGTATCATGGTGATCAGACTCCACAGATCACTGAACCAAAATAAAAAGAATCTGCATTTGAAACTTTTCTTCATTGCAAATTATTATGCTATTTAAAAAGTTCCTTTTGCTCCTTTCCTACCCCAGGTCTAGAAACTATTCCGCCTTCACATTGCGCTTATACTCATTTCTTTCTTCTGATGCTTAATTATTCCAGCATTTTTAATTGCTTTCATTCTCTTTGACATATATCATAATTCATGTTCTACCAAGAGATAAGTTAACCTGACCTCTATGCTGGATACTGTTTTAAATCTTGATTCCATTTGAGGTTTATCCTGACTTGTAAATTAGCTTTTCTGAAACTTCTCTTTTGCTTTCACGGCCCACCTTTGCAATGCGGTCAGTCCTGCCTTTCTAGAACTCTGAAGCTGCTCTGGTGTTCTCCCTCGGGAGATGGTGTTTTGGTTTGCTGGGGCTGCCATGACACAATACTGCAGGCTGTGTGTCTGAAACAACAGAAATTAATTTTCTCACGGTTCTGGAGGCTGTAAGTCCAAATAAAGTGTCAGCAGGTTTGGTTTCTCCTGAGGCCTGTCTCCTTGGTGTGCTGCTGGCTGCCTTCCCTCTGTGTCCTCAACATGGCCTTTTTTTTCTGTGTGAGCACATACTGGTGTCTCTTTCTCTTCTTACAGAAACACCAGTCCTACTGGATTAGGGTCCCACCTTTATGACCCCATTTAACCTTAATTAGCTCTTTTAAAGACCCTGTCTCCAATCCAGTCACATTCTAAAGTATTAGGGGTTAGGACTTTAACATACGAATTGTGGGAGGGATACAGTTTAGTTCACAACAGGTGGATGGACTGATTGATAGATATATGTAAAAATTATTGGGCATGGTTTTATTTTATAGTTCTTTAGCAGGAAGTTAATTCTTAATATTAAAATTTTAAGTCGCCTTTCAGGTCTAGAATTCTAAGTGTTGATATTCTAATGGAAGTTGTTTTCATCTGTTCTCTCTAATGGGCGTGGCTTGGAGTTTAAAAAGGTTAACGTTAGGATTTTATTGATTTATAAAAATGATGTCACATGTCCCTATTAATCTATTTTTTTAAAAATCTAAGCAGGCATGTTTGCGGTAGTAAAACAGGTGGGCCATAGAGTAGGTGGCAAATCACTATGGGCAAGATCTTCAGTTGAAGCACTGACAGAAGAGTATCTGAATTTGAACTTGACAACTTGACACCTTAACTATAAATTGTAGTGCATTGTCATTGTAAGGAAGGAAGTAAAGTTGGTCTTTACAGCCACACGGTGCTTTTTCACTGTCATATATGAAGGACAGTGACAAAATATCATTTTCTGAATTATTAAGTTTTCGAGTTATCTGAGATATTAACCAGTTTTATGTATTTCCTTTGTGGTATTCGTTGTTATTCATTTTGCTTTAAAAAAAAAAAAAATAATGCTTTATTTTTTTTCTCCCTCTGGGACAGATGCTAACCCAGAGAGGTTAACTTACCATATGAAACCCATTTTAAAACTAAACAGGTCTCCAGCTGTTTCAAGAGCATGTTTGCCAGTTCTGTACTCCTTTTTAGCCCTGTAAACATGGGTCTTAGGGAATTTTTAGGAATTGGCAGTAATGGGAGTATCAAGTTCTGCAAGATATTCTGCAAATTATGTTGCATATTGTCTTTGAAACATTTATCTTACTTAATATATCTTAATATATAGATAGATCCTTAATCCTTTTAAGATTAAGGATCTATCTTAATATATAGATAGATCCTTAATCCTTTTAAGATTAATTTTTTCAAAACTTTCTGAATTGACCTCATTGGTTTCTTCTTCTTTTTTTTTTTTTTTTACCCTATTTCCATACTCCCAGACATATATATATACCTACATAATACAACTCATAGAAATTAAAATACATGTTTTACTTTTCATGTACATTTTCAGTGACTTCACCATTTCATTTCACCCTGGAAAGTGTAATGAAACTTGTAAAAATGTCACTCATCTTCATTTTTATTTTTGCTCAATCTCTGTTTAAATGAATGGTAAGTTAATATCATTGCAGTGTTTCAGAAGGTGTCATTATTATGTGACATTAAATGGAAGAGCAATATTAATAAGGGTTCTATAGATATTTGAAGAGGAAAAATTTATAAATGTGTCCCTATTTAAATAATACCGCTGTTCTGGTTAATTCTGTTAAAGCAAGCTGAAAATAAATTATTAATTAAGACATAGCTTCTAATAGTCTTCCTATATGGTTTTTTTTTTTTTTTGAAGTACTAACCTTTATCTAGGTCATCTCTGTATAAAGAATGCTCTTTGTGAACTGTTATACAGTAGAAATAAAGTTATTTTAGTAGTGGGAAAGCCTAATTATCATGGATTTCTACCATTATAGTAATTGCAAATCTACCTAAATTATGAGAGAGAAAAAAACTGGAGCCAAAAATTATGTCTTTTTGGAGTTAGAGATCAGACTTGAATGCTGGCTTTGCCTCTTAGTAATCTGTGATCCTGAGTTAAGTGACCTCCTCTTTTATGCCTCAATTTCTTCGGTTATGAAGTTGAGTTAATAAGAATACCTACCTACCTGATAAGCTTGGTTTTACATGAAGGTTACCTATGATAGCATATATAAAGTGCCTGGCACACATTAAACTTTCAATATAAAATGCTTTTTCTTATAGCGAACTCTTTTTCTCTCTCTGAACTGAAGAGCAGTAGTGTGTGTTGGTTAAGAGTGTGGTCTCAGAAGTCAGATGGCTTGGATTTGAATTCCAGCTTTATGGGTTACTAGTTTGGAGACCACATAGTAAATTAACTTCTTCAGGGGTCAGCTTCCTCATCTGTAAGATGGAGGACAATAATAACACCCCCTATGCGTTATCTTCAGGATTATTTTAAGGATTAAATGGAACATTCCATATAAAGTTCTTAGCACAGCACAGTGACTCACACAGAGTCATAGTAACTGCTCCGTAAATGTGATTATCTTCTCCATCCATCCATTTCAGAGAATTTATTATTCTCTAGTCGTACAGAGTTAAAAACCTCTATCTAATATTTTCGACATGTGCTCTTTCTTACATTCTTTTGCCTTTATCATTTCTAAGGCATGTACAAAATCTCTGTCTTGGTGAAAAGGCAGGAAAAAACAGCTAAATGAAGCTAGGTGAACTTTTTTCTTTTTTTGCGTGAGCCATCGATTATCTTTTTCCAGGGGGGCAACCGTGTCTAGTTTCAAAAGTGCTAAGCGAGAGAAATGAGGCTATTTGTTTTCTTATCAGATTACCAAATGATTAAAAAAAAAAGTCAACTTGGCTTTTAGTTTGAAAAATATTCCCTTTAGGTAATACAAGTTTTAAAATTGATATTGATGCTAAATGTTTGATTTTATGTATTGGTGTCTTTACTTCTTTTGCTTGCTCAGAAAATTGTTTTCAAGGGCTGAGAAGACCTTCTGTAAAGTCGAGTCCACGGGTCTCTGCTGGAATATGCGTGTTACCTGGGAGGAAAAGGGTTACTATTAATTAGTCTTTTAAAGACTTTCTGAAGGGAGATCCAGGTGGTTCGCAGTAGCCAACTGCAAGGGAAAGCCCCGAAAGGAAGACCGTCAGCAGCATTGCACACAAATATGTAATTAAGAATTCTTGTTTGTGTACCCAGAAGGCAAATGACAGGCAAGGATTGAGGGCATGGAATAGCAAGCTAAATAGGGCCTTGCCGGGAGATGTTAAATCATTGTTTGGTGAGGAAGATGCCATCAAAAGCTAAACCTGGATAAAGATCCTAGAAATTAGCAGTGAAACAGTAGTATGGCATGAGCCGAGGGATGATAAGAGAAAATTTTAATGAGCACTTCTTCATTGCTTTGAAATTTAGGAAGCATTTTACCTAACCTGTGCTTACATATGCCTTTGCAACTTTGTCCTGTGGTGTCCTATGGCCACAAGAGTTATTAAGCACTTGAACTGTGGTCAGTTCAAATTGAGATCTGCTCTAAGTATAAAATACACACCAGACTTCAAAGACTCGATATGAAAAAAAGGACATAAAATATTTCTTTAATAATTTATTGTATTGATTACATGTAGCAGCGATAGTATTTTGGATGTATTGGGCCAAATAAAATACATTGTTAAAATTAATTTGACCTGGTTCTTTTCATTTGTTTTTAATGTGACTTTTAGAATATTTTAAATTACGTTTGTAATTTACGTTATATTTCTATTAACCAGTGCTGCTCTAACATATTTTATTTAAACATAATACAGTTACATTAAAAATAGCGGCATCACAGGAGTGAAGAAAGTTAAGCCCTGTCTGTAGCCCATCCGACTCCCCAGTGGTAACCTCATCGATGATCAACAATTTCTTGTGTGTTCTTCTTGTCATTTTTCTAAGTTTACTGTTCTGCCCTTAAGTACATAGGAAATTGGAGAATAATCATAAAATCGACTAATTTCATATAGATTTTTGGATTGAGTAGGTAAAATAGTACCGAATGCACATCTATCTGCCTTTTTGTCTCAGTTATTCACATTTGAGAGAAGTCTAATTACCGAATCTGCGCTCCCTTAAAGACACACCGCGATTACCTGCAGGAGCAACAGGACCAGTGCTTAGGAGGAATTAATTAATTTTCATTGAATTTGTAGCATCAGTTCTTTTAAATGGTTTAACAGAAAAAAAATGACTCTCACTGACTATGGTGGTAATTAAGATCTTATAATGAACTGAAACTGTTACCTATCATTGCCAAACTTTTCGAGTTTTCTATAGTATACATTTTAAGACAGTTTTTTTACTTTTGTCTTTTTTCGAAATAATTGTTTATGTAATTGCTGAGCTGGTAAAAATATAATAGGATGAACTTAATAGCATATAAATGTCGATAGAAAGGAGTGATACTCGTTAATGGTAGAATCAAAGATTTTTTTAAACAATACTTTGTACACTATTGTAAGCACACAATAAATGTTCAGTAAATACTGTAATCAGTGATTAAAACATATTGCATCGAATTGATGAATAGAGCATTGAGTATCACTGATAATGTTCTTTCTTCCAAATTAAGAAGATACTTTGTAAACTATCAAAATATGATATTAATGGACATTTAGATATTAGAAAGTATTTCACCCATATATTTGTGTTCATTCCCCTATTTTGTTTTGTGCTGATTTTTCTCCTTTATTATAGAAACTAAATGAGGCCACATAGAAATGACTTTGTCTGCTATTTTTATTCTAACAACCACAGTGATGAAATGTTTTGTGCAGGGTCTTCCTAGAACGTTGTTGGTGCTCAGTAAATGTTACATAGATTTTTCTATAATGCTTTCTGTTTGACTTAGTGCTTAACAATATTAATTTAATTTGATTCTACAGCAATCATTTGGCATGGTGTTACCATGCCAATCTTCCTATGAGAAAACCAACAGCTCAGAGGTTATGTTGATAAATTCAATATGTGGGAGAGTAGAGTTAAACTCAGATGTTCTAACTCTAGGTTATGTTTCAGTGATTATTGACATGGATATTATGAACTATAAATGTAGTTAAATATTGAAAATTAAAACTTATTTTCATCCTTTGGCTAGTGTTTTATTTTAAAAAGACAGTAAGATTAACATTCCAGTCCTTTCTTTACAGCTTTGTGGTTTCTGATCTTACTTAACTGATTTCAGTGAATCCTGCTCTTGTTGCTCTTCTTATGCTTATTTTTAAGGCATAGGATTGTTTGCAAATGAAGTAAGTCTAATAACAGGTGCAAATTACCATTCATTGGATTAGATTGATGCATTGAACCAACTTCCCTGTGTGATCTTTTAGATTAGATACTTCCCTATAAGTGCTTTACCTTCAAGATGGAGCTAAGTCTTTATTTGATCTGAAGTTGCTACTTTATTACAATTTCACATATTTTTCAAAAGAAGAATAATCAAATTGACTAGTTGGCGCAACTGGCAGATTTGGTTCCTAATTTCTTTGAATGTAGACCACCCGATGTTATTTTTATACTAATCTTCCTTTTTTTTTCACCTTTTGGCACAGATGTGTGAGTTCCTAGTAATTTAAAAACTCTGATGAATGACACTTGATAAATGGTGTGATATTGTGAATACTGATAAGCACTAGAAATTCAGTTGGGGAAGCATCAGTTTCACACCGGAGACCCCAGCTCAAAGTTTAGGTTAAAGGTTTGCTTGGAGTCCGTAGTCTTTTTCTCAGGTCCCCTGAGAAATGCAGTGATTCTAAACCACATTCTTCTTCTGCATCAAATCCAGACAGCACTCTGAATCATTAAATATTAAACCTTATATTCAAGAACATTATTCACTCATTAATATTGCATTGCGGCCTAAACTGCATTGTTCAAAACATTTTAGGATGTTATGCAAGTCTGTCAAAATACATTAACAAACTTAGTCATGTTGAACTAAGCAAAAAAAAATGACAAACTGCACCACAAACGTGTCGTAGTTGAATTTTTGTACAATGTAAGCATTTCGAGTTGGGATATTTGGAAATCACCGCAAAGATAAAATGATTGCACTGGAAACCAGATGGAATGAATATTCATCTTCCACGTAACATCTGCTATATATCTTAATGAAATTTATAGTTATTCCTGAAATTTTTCTTCCTTGACAGTATTTATCTATCTTTAAAATTATTTTAACTAGGAGTTGAATATGAGTTAGTACAATTCTAGCTGCATATAAAAACTGCAGTATCTGACTCAGGGGCCATTTTTCATATCTCAGTGATGGCTGTCATCTCTGCAAAATCGAAGCTAGATAGGCCTCCCATGAACTGTGGAGTAACTGGGCAACTTTTGATATTCAGCGGAGGGTAAGAGGGTGATCGAATTCAAGCCTTGGTCTCTGTGACAAAATGTGTTCTGGATCGCCGTGAACGCATCTGGTTTCTTGCTGCTTTTCACAACCCTGTTAGTTACAGTGAGAAGCCATAAAATTCTTCCCATGAAAGAAAACGATAGAAGCATTTTTTGTTTCTAAAATTGTTTCTTTTAAAAAAAAAAATTCCTTTTTCTGGTGCAATAAGGAAAATTCAAATAGCAAAGGGTGTGAAAACACAATTGATGAGGAGATACATTGTTTTTTGTTCAATGGCAGTAACATAGCTTAAGAGCTTTATCTGAAGAACGGTTGTATTGATTACATTATATATTAGTGATTATTGAACTTAATGGGTTACAGTTTAATGAAGGAGATCAGTAAGAGAGTGTAGGCTGATTTTAAAACATCCTTGATTACCTAGATTTTTTCGAATGGAAGATTAATTAATTTTCTTGTGATAATGTAGATCAGAAACTATGTAAGTAGCCAGTGGGCTCATCTTGAATACCTACAGCCATTATTTCCGAAATGCTAGAAATGAGTATTGAGAAGTAAATAATGAAGGTGGCATAGTGAATTCCTGATGGCTGAGAGTTAAATTATTTATTTTGTTAGTTTAGCTAACATGGTTTGTGATGCGTGTGATTGGAGCCCTGTGTCAGTGACTAATATTGCATAATTAAAATGCCTCAGTTCCTCAGGCCTATAATATAGTGGAAATTTAGAAATGGTTGTTAACATCGTGGAAATAGAGTTTTATTTGTCTAAAGAGATGTGGTTTATCTAGTGATTTCGAAGTTTTTGCGTTATTAAACGTTGGTGTGACATGTGGACTGTGTGCCCAAGATGTTTTCAACTAACCTCGTAATTCCTTTCCCTTGATTTCTTACCAATGCCACAGTGTTTTTCTTCTTGAAAGCCTGACTCACGGTCAGTTGTTCATTTTAAAAGCGTGTAAGCACACTCTCCTCACGCCAACATCACAGTTTCTTTTCCTTTGGACTCAGAATTATGTGGCTGATTAAAGAAGGGGTTTGGGAGTTACCTCTGTAACTGCTGCTAAGTTTGGGCAACTGCATCGGCATTTGTACCTTTACAAAGCACCTGAAATGTTAATTTATGACCACCTCAGCCTTAGTAACTCCGAAGGGCAAAAGGTCTAACACAAGCTTTAAAAAATTTTTGTATGTTTCACACGGTGTTTTGTGGTCATAGTCAGTGAGGTTGTAATCCTTAGTTTATGCTTCTTCGCTTAATGTAATTTTAGATGCAGATTGTACCTTCAGAATAGTGCTGTAGCAGCATTTCTCAACCTGAGTCTGTGAGTGAAAAAAGAAAGCAGTGGAAGCACATTCTCCATCGTTTGTTAGCCTGTTGTTGCCATGTGATCTCAGTGCTTGTGTGTGCTTTTGCAAATGCATTAGGGCCAAAGGGCAAGTTGTGTCCTGCACAAATGGAGGAAAGATGGAAGGGCTTCAGTAAGGGAGGGCAGAACGACTAGGTGCATATATTAATATTTGAATCACAGCATGAAACATTTTACCTCAAGGGGCTTTTAGCTAAGCAGTCGAGATCATGTGGTATAGTGACTACTCGTACATGTTTTTTGGGGTTGAAAATCTAGAACACAATTCCACTACATATTTTTCTTTGTAATTTTAAGCAACTTATTCACCTTCTCTTAGCTTTGCTTTCTTTCAATCTGAAAGGTGAATAAACAACTACTCTGGGGTTTTTTTGTGAGGATTAAATGACAAGGTATGTTAAAATACCCAGCACACGGAGTAAGCCATAAATGGTAGCTATTACATTATTAGTTGAATATTATGCATATTTTTCCATTTAAATGGCACAAGTTATATGTTAAAATCTTCAATATTGAAAATAACAAATTAAATGGAATAGAGATGGAAAGGACAACATGGGTCCGATGGCTTTTGTTGGAATGAATTGGACTTTGTGGGAGACTCCTGCAGTTTTGGGGGACTGCGGGGCCTGGATGTGACTCTCTATTTCATTTCCCGCGGGCCAATTCCTTGTTCTCACACTGTGGTCTCCACATTAAATTTGCAAAAAGTACTTTTTAATGTGTTCTCATTTCAGGCAATTCCATTTGTTTTATTTTTGTCATTGATGTGAATTGTAAAGGGTAATTCTTACTTCTTCAAGTATGTCTATGATTTGAGTCAGAGATGGAAAAATGTCAAGTAAGGAAAGGAATGGGAGTTATCCTAAAATGACAGGCAAAATCATACAGATTTCCACATTTTTTGCTTGTTTGATACATGTTTCTGCCATCTCATTTTGTGTTTAAGATGAAAATTAAAATGAATGAGATCCGGTATACTGCTCACTGTGGCCTTCAAATCAATGTGTTTTTGCTGGAATTTGTTTTTTTCTTTAGCGTGATTTCATAGAAATAAAACAGCTGCCAAGGAGTGACTTTTTAGCTGATAAATAGTGTCAGAGAGGCATGAAAATCGACTGCTGTTATCTGGGAGAGATGGCATTGTGGAGCAGGCATGGTGGGTGCTGATGCCTGTTGTACTTACTTCCTGTGCAGATCAAGGTGACTTTTCCTAGAAGATGAGATTTTTCTAAGGGATAAGGCCTCTTCAACTCTGGATTATTTCTTCTGAGGTTACAGAGAAGTCAAGGTAAAAACAGAGTGCCCTCTTTACCCAGAAGTAAGACCGATGAAGATTCTTTGCTACGGCCTGTGTTTAACTGGCTAATGATAGCAATTGTGGTTGTGCTCAATGACGTAACACTTGATTCTTAAGAGGCCGTTTATCCTTTTGTCGGAGTGGGTTTGCAGTCGTTTTTTGAGAACAAAATTGGTTTTTCAGCATATACTCCTCTGGAGGGGGGGGTCGTGCCTGTTTCACACACAACTTCATTCCTCTTTTCAGCTTTCCAAAGAGGATGGCACTCCTCTCTCCGATAGGCCGACCTTTACAGCCATCTGCTGTGCGTTTCACCAGCGTTACAGAGGAGGTGCTTGCCATGGAGTTTGTTCTTGAGATTACTGCTGTGCAGTATTTAATCAAAGCAGTGCTCTGCAGTATGGGCCATCTCTCTAGTCCTTGCTGTAAGACCCAGTGTGCAATTATGCCTGATCATTGTCAGCGGGCTGCAAAACCGGACCATGTTGTTCTCTCCCTGTGTAAAATCGTTCTTATTTGGTCGTGTTTTGATATCTAGGTAGACTTCATAGTGCTTGTCGTGCACAGGGCCTATGTTAAGCCTCAAGGGTTCTTTTTTAAGACAATGCAGCTCTTAGCGAAAAGACAATACAGGGAAGTTATTTCAGTGAGAATTAATGTACAGTTCCCTAGGTGGCCTCATCTAGCACTTCTTATCAACTCTGCCCTAAAATGCTTTAAATCATCCTTTAATGTTAAGAAAAATAAAGATATAAAGAATCTTTAAAAGTGAAGAGGATTCTAGGGAGTCGAAGGCTTGAAAGCATCTCTGCTGCCTTCTTACTTCAATTTCAGCTAATTCTCAGCTGCTTTTTCTTAGACGGACATCTGATGGATGGGTGTGAGCCAGTGGGTTAGTTTTGACATAGCCCAAGGATCACCAGGGGTGGCCCCAGTCTACCCCGGTGTTCCTAAGAGAACCTTCGGTTTCCATGTCCCTGTCAACTGGTCTGGGGTCGGGGAGGAGGGTGTGGGAGATGGGATCAGAGTGACTTTTCTCCTGGTTCCCTTGACAGGATGCTGAACACCTCTCAGCTGGTGACATACCACTAGGCCATGGGGGCTGAGACTGTTTCTTCTCCCACCAGTCAGCGGGTGCCCCCACTTAACATAGCCCAGCAGCTGGGCCTGAGCCCTGGCGAGTAACCTGATGAAAAGAAGCAGCAGCCAGGGAGAGAGACAGATGAGAACACTCAGAAAAGGTGCATCTAGCAGGAACCGTTGGAATATTTCAGTGGCGCTTTGGATGTTTGTAGCATTGGCAGCTATTGCCACTTGATTGCAAGACACATCGATTTTCAGATGCATCTTGATTTCATGGATATTGAACGATGGGGGAAAATAACCCCATGCACGTTATAGTTGATGAAATAGACTAGCTTCTGAATGGAGATAAGGGGACGAGAGAGAGGAGTGGTGATAAGCAAATGGTATCAACATGTTACTGAGCTGAGGAAAGACTGGCATCTGCAGATCGAAAGACCTGTTCTAGGGGAGACTGATGAGAAGAGAGGCACCCCTAGGCATAGCCTGCCGAAGTTTCTGAACTCTAAGGATCAAGAGGAACTCGCGTAAGCTTCCCGACAGAAAGAACCACTAATTTATAAAGGACATGGGATCAGTCTGGGTTTCGGCTTTTCTTTTGCCAAACTGGAAGCTAGGAGGTGGACCGACCTCTAGAGATTCCTGAGGTGAAGAACTGAAACCCCCAAATTCTGTGTTCAGCTCTCATTTACCTGTCAGGCTGAAAAAGAGACTTACAGATATGCAGGGGTTTAGAGAATTTATTAATGTTATCAGCTAGCAGCCAGAATCCATTAAGGAGACAAAACTCATCAGTTATTTTTACAGAGAGAACTTAATATAAAAATTGTTAATGAGGTTAAGAGCTGAAAAGGCAAAATAAAAACAAATATCGCCCTAAAAAAATCCCCCAAACAAAAACTCTAAGGCAGTGCTGTTTAATAGAAATATGTGAGCCATCTATGCAATTAAATATTTTCTAGTAGCCCCAGGAAAAGAAAAATAAATAGGTGAAAATAACTTTAAGATATTTTATTTTCACCAGTTTATTCAAAAGATGATCATTTTAACACGTAATCGATATAAATTTTATTAATGAGAAATATGACTTTCTTAAAGATTTTCATGCCAAATATTAAAAACCCAGTGTGTATTTTATACTGACTACACATCTCAGTTTGGACGGAGCCACATTTCGTGGGTTCCACAGCCACACGTGGCAAATATTGACTGTCTTGGACAGCACTGCTCTACGGTATCCTAGAGGTAGCTCTAGCAGGAAGCAGGAGTCGTTAAAACATTGACGCTTGGGGCCGCCGGGGGCTGCGCACGCTCTCTGGCACTGCAGCTCAGCCCTCTGAGGAGGGGGTGCCTTCTGGCTGGTGGTGGTCCTATCTCTGGGCTTGGAGGAGAGGCCAGTGGGTCTGGAAATCAGATTTTTGAGGAGGCTACTGGCAGGTAGGACTGGTGTCTCCAGCGTGCGGAGTGCAGTGAGGTTGATTTTGCAAGTGTGGGCAAACTGCAGACTGGATTGAACGACTGCTGCGGGAGCACAGTGCTGCTGCTGGCGTGGAGCAGGGAGGCCCCGGGGATGCTGACAGACAGGCGTAGACCTCAAGCAGGAGAGTGGCTTTTCCTTCCGGCAGCCTTGCAGTCTCCCTCTGGCTCCCTCTATTGGCAGAGCCTAACGGGGACCCAGCTGCAAAGCAGAAACGTGGTTTAGAGACTTCCAGCTCGCACCTCACAGAACAGGATAGAAGAGGGGGAGTGCCGCCTAGAGTCAGGGCTAAATGTTTGGCCGAGTGGGCCCCGTGGGAAGGAGCGGAAGCACCCAGGAGGCTCAGTCTTCGCGCCGTGCACATGAATGATAGACTGGGGACGCCTGCTAAAGGCGCTAATAAGGATTCTTGAGATTGAAGAGAAAACCTATGAATTCTGTGAACTCTTAGCTAAGAGTTGGGCTATGGGGCAAGTTAAGGTTTCCGGATGATTTCATCTTGCTGAGTTTGCAGAGGGTAGTGGTTGAGAAAGTAGTACGAATTGTGTTTTTAAACAATAAGAGGAAAAAAGCATTTGTGATGTTGAGGAGGGGACGGACCACTAACTGTATGGAAAAATACCATCGGTCTTTTTAAGAGGGGAATAGAATGTCTAGTGACCTGGTATTAATGGGAAAGCAAGGAAAGGGGAAAAAGGTAACAACGGAGTAAAATTAATAGTAAGCATAATGTAAAGTAGAAGAAATAAAATTAACTATCAGTCGTTAACTGCTAATAATTGTGACTGGCCGCAACTACCATTTAAAGGTCAAGGCTGCCAGATTATGTTAACACACACACATCACACACACCAGGGGCTATGTATTATTTATATGGCATAAACTTAAAACAGAGTAATTTGTTTTAACCTTAATAAAGGTTAAAAATTATTGGATTGGCAAAGCTATACCAAACAAAAAGGAATATGAGAAAAGGTACAATGGGAGGTTATAAGCACTAAGCAGAAGAAAGAAGCACAATTATGTAATGATAACAAGCACAGTTTATAAAGACAACAGTCATTAACCTTTACGCATCAGTCAAATTAGCAGTTCAATATATGAATTAAAAATGATTAGAAATTCAAAGACTCCTTGATTTAAAAAAAAAACACTATAAAGGACTTTGTGTAATCATTCTTCCCTTAAAAATATTTACTCTGGGTTTCATAGGGGAATCTGCTAAGTTTAACATTAAAGTGCCTACCACAAAAAGAGATGGAGTGAGTTAGGTGGTGTGTATCTCTGAGAGGCATAATGCAGGTGGAGAATGAGAGGCTGCAGTTTGATTCAAGCTTGAAAGTCCTTTGAAATAGAAAAGAAGTATTGATTCTTTTCCTTTGTAAGTCTTAGAGTAGAGAATGGTGATGTCTTCCCTCTCTCTCTGGCCAAAAGTTTCTTAAGACTTACAATTTACAAGGACATAATTCCAAAATATGTGCCCGGCCAAAAATGTGTCCTTAATGAAAAAGAAACATAAGTGCAAATTACCATAAAAGGCCTGAAATATGTTTTGTATACATAAGGATACTAAGATACTGTCATTTCTTAAGAGCTCAGAGTCTTCTTTATTAGAGCTGACCTATGTCTCAATATTGTTCTGGTTTCCTGTCTTCAGGAGGAAGCCATCTCACACTGATTGTCATCTGTCTCCAGCTCAAGCTGCCCATTTAGGATGGGGCCAATGCTTGCCGGAGGAGTTGGTAGCTTGCCCAGATGTAATGATGAAAGTGATTTGCCTCAGAGACACATGCATTTGAACTCTAGTTCCTTCTTCCTCCAGCTGACCCTATGGTTGTCCTCCTCCAACATCTCAGCTGCAGCACCCATCCAGTGAGTGTTAGCAAGGGGGAGGGGCGTAGATACTCTCTACCAAGCCCTTTAATAGCCACAGGTCATGTATGGGCATTTCATTCCACTACCTCTATAAAACAATTTTATTTTCAAGCCCTGCTGATATGGAAGAATTTAATGGTGCGTGTTTCTGTCTCCTCACTGCCACCATTGTTCTGTCATAGTTTGAATATTATGACAATTCATGTGCATCTTAAGATAAAAAGTTGATTATTTTGGTTTAAGATGCCTCTGAACATTCAGTTCAAGCCAGGTAAAGAAGCGGCCAAAGGTTGTTCAGTAGATGGAAGGTAGGAGGCTTCTGGCTGTTGTAACTTCTTCCTAGGGCATTTAACTGAATTCCTGAGTGAAAAGGTCGGGGGGAGCATGGGCCATGGTGACATTAACTTCTGAACTAAAATCAGAATTCTTTTCAAATATAAATGTATTTTTCAGTGCACTAGGAGAATGTATTTGATAAGAAAAAGGTCTTAGAAAATCCAAAATAGGTAAAACTTGTTCCCAAGTGAGAACTGAAATATAGGGACTTTAGGTACCAATGCAATGTATAAATGGGAAGTGATGATCTAGAAGCGGGGCGGGGGCAGGATGAGAACTACCTAGGATCATGGCCATGGGTAATCCCCAGTAATAGTCATAGGCTTCTAGTTATGGGCTGAGTTTTATTTCCCCCAGCATCATTTCGAAGCTCTGCAGGAAAATCTTCAGATTATGACTAAATTTTAGTGTGAATGAAAACAAAACCACTTTTTAAAATGTTCCTGTAGAAAGGAAGGAAACCTTGATTGTTAAATTCTGAATGCCATTTTAAATGATATTTATGTAGAAGCATAGATGACCAGAATTAATGTCCTCTTGGTTATATTCAGAACCAGGTCATAATGCCGGTTAAATAATACTGATTTACTCTATGGTTTGCTAGATTGTAGTTATTCAGCTTCCCAAGACAGTGTTATTTATTGCTAAGTTATGATTATATAAAGATTACCTGTGTTCCATAGTATTAAACTGTGCTCGCACTCTGTATTCATTCTTTCAGAAATATTTATTGAATGCCTGCCAAGAGCCAGGCACTATTTAGTGTCTGGGCTGCAGTGGTGCACAAGACAAAGTTCTTACTCCCTCATCCCCCGTGGCTCACATTCTGTTCTCTCTCTCTCTCTGTGGAGTGTGTGTGTGTGTGTGTGTGTGTGTGTGTGTGTATGTGTGTATGTAAGAGAGAGAGTGAGTATGTATGTGTGTGCATGTTCTGTAAGACTGCAGCCTCCAAAGTCAAGCTGCCTGGCTACACCTCTCCCTTGGTTTGTGACCTTGGGCAAATTACTTCTAACTTCTAACTTCTGTACACTTTGCTTTTGTATAACCTCTTTCTGCCTCAGCTTCTTCATCTGAAATACAATAATCAGTATGATAAGGCTGTTGTGAGGATTAAATGAGTTATACCTGTGGAGTGCTTAGAAGTGTACCTGGCACAAAGTAAGCATTAATAAATACTTTATCTGTTACATATAGATACAAGTAGCTGTTACATGTAGATACATAGAGATATGATATATGAATATAATGTAGCTATATTAATGTACACCTTTATGTATTTATTTTAGAATCTCAGTGTACTTGCATTCCTTCCAGGATTTGAAATAATTTGATCTGAGAAGTATTAAGCTTGCTATGTACTTTTATTTTTGTGAGGTCTTATTAATAGAAAGCTGTATATTTGTTCTGTCATTATTTTTAATAGTCTTATAATTACTTCGTTGAATTACCAGCTCAGCTTTTCTGTTTAAAAAATGAATTGTAAACAGTATTTCGAATGCTAGTTCAGCATGTTCTGACAAAGTATGATGCATTAAAATAAAATTCTTCATTAGCATTAAAAATGACCTCTGAGGTTTTAGTCGCTCATTTTTCTCTTCCAGTGTTTGAAACAGTCTTTCTGAATCAAGTACATTGCAATACTTTGCAGATGTTGTCTATGTATAATGGTCATAGTTAAATTTTAGATAAATCATTTTGTCAAATCACTTTATCTCTAACAATCTCAGTTTTCCATTTATTCTTATCCATTATCTGAGGTTCTTATCAACTTTCCTTCAGTAATATAATGGCCTTATATATTAAATTATAAAGTAATTTTCTAAGCTAGAATTGTATAGAATTACTTATGTGTCAGCCTACATGAAGATAAATCTGAGTATTTGTGAATGGCCAAATGAGCAGTACAAAAGTTCAGAGAAACATTTAGGACCGTTGAAAGTTAAACCACTTTGGGAAAAGGCCGGTAATAATTTCGACTCTGGCAAAGTCTGGATGTAATGAGAACAAATAAAAAATGAGCTTCTTTTAAAATAATTGTGAATTATAGGGAACTTTAAAACTGTCCTTATACAACCACAAAGGTGAGTAATGTAAAGGAAACTAATTCCTGTAGGGCTGTAGGGGTGTACTCTTTAGGAGGTTTAAGAAGCATGCCTTCGGAATCAGATCAGGTCATTTCATGTCTCCTGTGTCCTTTTCCACATCTCAGTTTTTCTCACGTAAAAAAAAGGGAGATAGTAATGCCTCCTCCATGAAAGATAACGAAGTCGAATATATAAAAAACGCCCAGCGAAAGTTATCTTGAAAATGCCTTTCCCACTTTCTTAAACTCTTTCGTTTCTTTGGAATAAAATGATATTGGTTAGTTTTTATGTAGAAACTGAAAGATATAGAACTAGATTTTATATACCAGATATCTATGAGAGCTAACCCTATATTGTGGAGTTTATCATTATTGGTTTTTTTTCCATTTAAAAGAACATGTTTTAATAATATTCATTATTGGAGATGTGCCTGGTTAGAAATCGATTTTGCTGATGTATCTTAAATCTCTCACCTGATGGAGAATATTCTAAGAAAAAGAGCTAAGTTGCTAGGGCTTGCGGTGTAAGGGCAGCGCTGACTGGTATTTGTTTCATTAAGCTTAGGCAAGCTATCCAATTACTTAATGCAAATAAGAAAAGTTTACTCTAAATTCCTGCTTCTTTGCTTAAAACTCTAGAGAATTTAAATGAGGAGAGATATGTATTTAAAAGAAGGAAGTTTAAATGAAACTTAAATCACGGGCTTAATGTTGAATACTATTAGACCGACAGATCTGAAATATTAAGTGGGAAATGCCAATAAATAAAAGGGAATGTATTCTCCAAGATACTCGGTATGTTTACTTTTATTTTGAGATAATTCTTAAATCTTTGGAAATCTAAGCTAATAATGAAACTTATTTTATCTCTCACCTTCTTTTCACCTAACAGGGACCTTGTAAAAGCGAAGTGTTGCCTTCTTTCTCTGTCAGCGGGCGCTCACTCTTCATTGCCCTGTGCAGTGTTTACAGAACAACCTGGCTTCTGATTTGGAGCCTCCAGCACTGGTTGGGTAGCTTTCAGTGAGGCCCAGCAAGCAGGGTCATCTCATTCGGCTCAAAATAAGAGAAAAATTGGTTGATCATGCAGACGTCCACCTTCCATACATGGCCACTGAATAGAATAGTTTGATGGTTTGTAAAACCAAGGGCACCTGAGAGGAAGCTTTGAAAAGAATTAGGAGCTTCTGAGAATACAAACAGATGTTCTTTGCAGAGTAGTCGTATTTGTTAAATGACCTAAATGACTCAGTGAAAGAGGAAACTTATTAGAAGAAAATATTGCTGTAAATGAATTTTGTGGAGGGGAGAGTTGGGGAAATGAGAAATAATATAATTTAGAAATTTCTAATCTGTTGCTTTTACTTCTAAAGTAAAAAAGGAACCCTCAATTAGTTATACCCTTTATCTGAAACGGCCCTCCAAAATAATTTGAAAGAAAACAAAACTGTGTTCTAAAATTTTCTAAAATGCAAAGGCAGATTTAAGCTTCAGTGGATCCTTTCAAGCCTTGCATTAATTTGTATTGATAATCGTGTACGTGTGTGTGTGTGTTTTAAGAGTCTTCCCTCAGTGACTCTAGATCTGCCAACCTTTGGTATCTGAAACAGCAGTCACAGAACTCTAGAAAATCCTTTCTCAGTGATTCTGGACCCAGCTGGTGTCTCAGCTGAGACACTTTCTCCTTCCCCATGTTGCTCAGTTAATATGTTAGATTTCATTTCAGATATCATCTCCCACCCATATAGTTTCATAGCCTTGTGTTTTTACAAATAATGCATTTATCAGAGTTTGAGCTTCATAAGGGTAGGGACTGTGTCTCTTTTCTTGTCATTTTGTTCTCAGTAATCAGAATACTGTCTGTCACCCACTAATTATATTGAATGAATTTGTGAGTCTGTTTATTCTTACTTAGCATATAGTTTTTATCAAGCAATAGGAAACTCTAAGGATGAGACTAGAAATTGAATGCCCATTGAATGAAAAGTATAAAATTTGGAGAAAATACTTCTTTGTTTCATTTATTCCCTGCCACCACCTTTCTTGAGAGTTTTTAAGGAATGAGGAATAATATATTTAATGTATGATGTTTGCAAAACTTTTAACTGCAAGGGACCTTGACATTATATAGTTCAACCTTCAAATTTTAAAGCTGGGAGAACTGAAGTTTATTAGATGTGCAGCTAAGTTGCTGGTAGGTGATGAGAATTCGTTCTAGGTCCTACTGCCAGGCTCCTAAGGATGCAGGTCTGTTCGTAAGGATAAATGAAAATAACTGTAAAAATTTATTAAGAAGGGAAGACAATTTTCCTTTTAGTCAGTTTCCACCACTGTCAATCTCTCTGCAGCCAAGAACTAAGCACAGTTAGGCATCGATATTCCAGAGGCTCTCATATTGTGAAATATAGAACAGCTTTCTATAATGCAAATATTATAACATCCTTCTGTTTTAAGTGATTTAGTGAAGACTGGGATCCGATCACACTTGTGACACTTATAGATTGGCCCTTGGCAAGGTTCATCTTGTCTTCTGGTTGTTTCTTAAATCCCGCAGTCTTCTGTTTTCTGCAGCTAGTTTTTCATTTTTTGTCTGTGGTTGGAAATATGCCATTCATTCCTTTATGCATGCGTGGATTCAGCAAGTATTCATTGAGCACTTATTTTGTGGCAGGCACCGTTAAAAGCATTGGGGATGATACAGCGAACTAAAAACTGGTCCTCACAGAGCGTATAGGCAGGTGGGGAAGAAGTAAAGGACCCTGTGATAAGATAGGGCTGCTGGGTCATTGTCAAGTTTTGATTTTAGAAGCCTTTGAAGATAATAAAAATAAAGCAGAACTTTTGGGTGAAAACTGGGGGGGGAGGAGGGGAAAGCAGAGAAGACAAAGCTGTATGTGGTCACTGCGTGTTGGGTGAATCTGGAGATTTTCTCTTTTTCAGGACATCACTGCCTTTTCTGGATTCCCAACCCCATAGTGGGTACTATTATTACTGCTGCTACTTACCTAACATGTGGAGTGCTTATTCTTATAGGCATTGTGCTAAGTGCTTTGTGTATATAGAACCCTATGAGGTAAGTATTACATCAATCCATTTTTCTCAGGAGAAGAGCAAGATTCAGGTTAACAAGAATTACTTCTCAGCCAGTAAGTGGTAGAGCCTTGATTTGGACCCAGGAGTCAAACTCCAGAGTCGGTGCATCTGTACCAAGTGTTGTAAGCTGAAGAACCTTTATTTTTTATTATAGCACTGAAGGCTTTTGTGCTCATGTTTTTGCTGCTTTTTCATTAACCTGCCAAAACTTTATGATATTTCTTAAAAGTTGAGCCACTTTTAACTCCATTCGTAATTCAAATTTATGCCTTGTACAAATAAACTCAGAAAAAAAAAGTGGTTATTAAAATAAACAATACTTTAAAATTTGGTATACCAAAGTAGATGTGAGAAAATTTCATCGTATAGAATTCATTTTATGCTCATGAACTAATAATTTTTATCGTAGTTTTACATGTGTATGTAAAGTGCCTTATGAGCATAGTGCAGTGCTGGGCATTTAGTAGGTGACTCATAAATGATAGTAGTTTTTAGTATTTTAGTTTCCACCTCAAATGTAAAATAGATAATATCTTTTCCTTGCAGGTGATATGCTGGTAAAAATGCTTTCACTGCACAGTTTGCTAATCTGATTCAGTAACCTCAGCAATTATCAGTACAATATTCTTATGTGGACCACTTTATTTTTGATGTTACTCTCCTTTTATGTATCTCCAGGATTTATTTAGGTAAAAATATATTTTGGTAATCGAAGGCCATGTTTCTCAAGACTTTCCGATGCATCAGGGCTTATGAAAAGACAGTTCGCTGCCCACTCCTTCTCCCTAAGTTTCTGATTCAACAGGTGTGGATAGGGTCTGAGAATCTGCATTTCTAACAGGTTTCCAGGCGATGCTGCAGCTAGTAGTGACCCACACTTTTAGAACCGCCACTCTAGGGAAATAACATGTCATTCTCTTATAATCATACATTTCCAGTGAGTTAACGTTTTAAATTATGATGTTGTTGAATTTATTGTGAAATGTATTCGGATGTAAGATTGAGAAATTTGGTTTGTGTAAGTGTAATTGTGCTTATTGCCTATGAAATTTCCTAGTGGTTACTTTTGCGTTAAGGAATTTCAAAGTGCAGATTTTAATTTGTTTCTATTATTCATCTTTTTTCAAGACACAAAAACATGCAGGTTTAATCTTTAGGGGGAAAGTATTATAACTGGAATATATTTTACAAGGTGATTTTATCTGTTATAATTGATTTCTGAGAATTACAGGGCATCAGGATGATGTAGCAATTCAAAAATAGTAACAGAAAGTTTTATTTTCTTTTGCTCTTTTCAAGTATCTTTTTAAAACTAAAATTTGATAGACTAGTATCGAGTTCAATTTGGTGCTCATCATTCCCACTTAGAAGGCAGATTTCACTCAGAATTTCACTTATACCAACATAATAATTTTACCTTTTCAAAGCATCACTTTTACCTTTGGGAATTTGATGGTAGAGAGGGGTTATTCTCTCCAAGAAGAAAAGGCAATCAGAAAATCTTTGTTCAGGAGATTAGACTGAAATGTACTCTCATTCAGCGATCACTGAATACCCTCATGTGCCAGGCACTGTGGTGAAGATCAGTGCCAAAATAATTTATCTTTTTCATGCACAATGAGGGGTTTTGGTGGATTGCAATTTAATATGATCTAATTGTGTGATGGGGTTACGGATAAACCTGATGCAATCTGATGCTTCATTAATAGAACTGGCATGGTGTGGAGGTCTTGGGGGTGCCGTTCTGCTGTTCTCTTTTACTAGAATATGTCTGCCAAGTTACATTTAGCTCGGACCTAAGGGACAAACCGGAGTTGTTCCAGAGGTGACGAGCCCTGCTGTTGAAAGGTCTGGCCAACTTTGCATGTGAGGACTGTTGGAAAATGGGAGTAATTCGCCAGGAGGGAAGACATCTAAACTGTGTTTTTAGTTTTCTGCTGTAATATAAGATCTATGAGGACAGGAACACGGCCTTGTTGTTCAGCACCATGTCATCAGTGCCTCCCTTAGTGCTGGCTGCGTGTTCAGCAAACATTTGATTTGAGCCAGTTTTGAGGGGAAGAGACAGGCTTGTTAATTAGATTTATTACTTATATCTCCAGAGAGCAGACAGAGGCACCAGGGATGAAATTTTTAGGTGGGCAGACTTCAGTTGCACATAAGAAAACCTTTGTAAAACTAGTCTAGCAGTCAAATTAATAAACTTCACTTGTCTTAATTGTTATTTTAAATGCTCGGGTAAAGGCTGTATGGGGATTTGCTAGGAACTATACTGGCTCTTGATAAACTATAGGCTAAGATGAGTTCAGCTCTTTTTATTTACGTATTTCATTAAAAAATAATGTCAACGAATAAAATCTTTTTTTTTTTTTTTAAATAAGTTAGACCTTCTTTTGTCTTTTCAGACTAAAGCAGAGTAAAGAACTGGACCGAGAGAGGGCTTTCGCCAATGAGCAGTTAACCAGAGCTATTCTTCGGGAGAGGATATCAAGCGAGGAGGAACGCGCTAAGGCAAAGCACCTGGTGAGCGTTAAAGACGTGATAGAAATGTCGTGTCTACAAGGAAATCTCTGATGTTTGAGGGAAGCTAAGTACTCCTTGCCAGCTTTTAGTGTTGATAAAATTCATGTTCTCCTTGCTTGATTTTTTTGAATTTGCCTTTTACAAGTAGTTGACAGTTTGCTGAGAAGAACCATGGAAGACTTTTTAAGGCAGGTAACTTCAGAATTATTTGAAATAAAGGTCAACACAGAGACACAGGTATATGCTTCTTACCTGAAGGGATATTGTGTGTGTGTGTGTGTGTGTGTGTGTGTGCATGTGCTAATATTCCCTGGAGCTCCTTGGATGTTGAATATATCCTCAAAATTTACTCTTTTCTCCCACTTTCTTCTGTTAACTTGTCAGGTGCTACATGAAGGCAGAAC
>NW_006434839.1:7080976-7095707 GCF_000325575.1 Pteropus alecto
ATTTCTTTGTATTTGAAACCTCTGGGGTGAGCAGCCTAGCTTGTTTCTGTCCTGCTGGCTACTACCAGATGTTAGCCTGCGAAGACTCCAGCAAAGGTAAGGTTTGATCATTCATTTTCTGGGCTTTAGAAAGGGCAAACATAGAGCAAGGGCTTTGGAGAAACATCTTTTTTAAAGAAAGGAAATACATACTTACTTTTAATTTTAAAGAAAAGATTACATAAATGTGTTTAGAAAGGATTATTAATAGAAATAAGATTTGCACCCATAAATCTGTCATTCTCACACAACCACAGTTATACCGTGTTTCCCTCTAGACACTTTTTACTCCTAGGTCTGTCACATATTTAAGAATTTGGATAATGCTGTATATAATGTTTAGCATCAGGAGCATTTTCTCGTGTCCCTGAATGTTCTTCTGAAATAGTTTTTAATGGCTGAATAACATCTGTCTTCTGTGTGCAACGTAATTGATTAAATGATTTCCCATTGTTAGATAAATGTAGAACTACTCTGATGAAGCCGGAGGTCCTGCCCGCTCAGCTCCCATTCCAGCCTTCCTAGAAACCCGCACGGGGCTTCTCAGAACCTTCAGTGCTTGTTGCACTGTGGTTGGGAGGTCACTGGGGAGGTAGAATGTGATTATATGATGGAGAACTGTGAATGCAAGACTGAGGGACAGGGTGTCCTCTCTTCTGTCCTTTCTCTTGGTCTTTTCTTTGAGAGGCTAACCTATGACTAGTTACCAGTAGAGAAAATTAAAGGAAGTTCATATGTAATCCATTTCTTCAGTGACTCATCCAAGATCCAGGCGGAATGGGTAGACAGAGAAGCCGGAGTAGAGGTGATGTATTAAGAAAGAAATGTCAAGGGACTGGCTGGTAGCCATCATGAGGGACACACATGTTGAGTGGAACGGAGGCCAAGAGATGCGGAAGGAAAGTCATTTGTCCTTAGTAGGAGATAATTTCAGGATTAAAGACCTGAAGTGTTGAGTAATCCAATTATTGATGATATCTGCTGTACTCCTAAGCTCAAGGGTCTTTTTTTTTTTTTGAGGAAAAAAGGCTGAATGACATTCCACTGTCTGTACATACCACAATTTTGTTTATGCATTCATCTACAACACAGTTGGATTGCTTCCACTGTTTGGCTAGGGTGAAAAGTGGCCAGTGTGTTGAAGAGTCATTTCCACTAATGTTACAGCCCCCCAGTTTGAAGGCCAGGGTCAGAGTGGAAAAGGTTAAGCGTGCCTTTGTTTAAGGAAGATCTGGGAGCAAGCTTTTTAGTTCCTAGTGGGTAGCGGAATCCTTGGTTATCATTTTCTTCTGTGCCTCAGCTTGTGTCTCTTATCTTTGAAGTACTCTTTCCTCTACTTCTTGTGCCTAAAGTTGGATGTAGTCTTGTTCTTTTAGTTCAGGGAGGCAGGCAAGATTGAGATTCAAAAAAAAAAAACACACTCATGAAACATACACACATGCATATGACAAAGCATAAACAAAGGAGAGTTTTCACAAAAATGTCGATATATGAATTTCTTATCTAATGGTAACTAAAATATGTAATGTAGTTTGGTTGGAATAGCTATCTTTAGCCCATTTATCTCTTCGTACCTAATAAATCTTGTCTATTGCCCGCGGTGTGTGTATGTATGTATATGTGTGTATGTGTTTATAGCATGTTAAGCACAAGAAACTGGCATTGTATAGTCTGTTTTGTTAGATCTCTTCTTCTTTGATTCTGGGGTTGTAAGAATCAATAGATGGCAAATCAACAGATTCTCAACTCTTGGATTTCAGCATCTATCATATATCAATATTAACCAAATAAAGCCGTCAGAGTACTTAGGGACTAAAACTAGAGTTTAACAGTATGATTACAGCTGATCCAGAGGGCCCCATCCTGGCCTGAATGTCCTCGGACACGTTGAGTGGTTGTACTTTATGGCTATAGCCGCATGGCCGCCTACAATTACTTAGGTACTTGATGACTCCCAACTTGTTTACCGAATTACCCCCTCTATTGTTATTATTTATTATCATAGAAGAAATGCATATTCATTGGGTAGAGATCAGAAAATAAATACAAAAATATTAAGATCACTTAAATTTCACTATCCACAGATCATAACTGTTAACTTTTTGCCTTATTGTTTCTATATTCCTTTTCACATTCCACTAAGTCTATATAAAACATTTATATTAATACGAGTATATGTATATCCCCAAACATAGATAATAATATACATAGTTTTGTGTAACTCTTACAATAACCTTCGCCTTTAAAAAATTTAGACTATATGGTAAAGGTCTTTCTATACCAATAAATATATATATTTGTATGTTCACTTTTAATGGTTGAATGTATTTTATGGGATTTACTTATAATTATTAAAATAATACGGTGATATTATAGAAAAGTTAAAAAATATAAAAACCACCTCATATCCATAAGGATGGCTAGTATCAAAAAGACAGACAATAACAAAGTGGGCAAGGACGTTGCGAGAATGTAAGATGGTATAGCAACCACGGAAAACAGTATGGCAGTTCCTCAGCACACTGAAAATAGAATTACCATATGATTCAGTAATTCCACTTCTGGGTATTTACCCAAAATAATTGAAAGCAGGGTCTCGAAGAGATATTTGTATCCTCATGTTCATAGCAGCATTATTCACCCTAGCCAGACAGTGGAAACAACCCAAGTAGATGAATGCATAAACCAAAACGCGGTATGTACAGACAGTGGAGTGTTATTCAGCCTCACAAAGGAAGGAGATTCTGACACATCATGCAACATAAATGAACTTTGAGGACATTATGCTAACTGAAATAAACCAGTCACAAAAAGACAGATACTGTGTAACTCCACTAATATGAGGTATTTAGAGTAGTCAGATTTGATAGACAGAAAGTGGAAGTTGGGTTGCCAGGGGCTGGGGAGAGGGAAGAATGGAGAGCTTTTTGATGGCTATCGAGTGTCAGTTTTGCAGGATGAAAAGAATTTTGGAGACTGGCTGCACAATAATGTGAATGTGCTTTATCCTCCCGAACTGTACACTTCTAAATGGTTAAGAAGATAAATTTTATTTTATGTGTATTTCACCACAATTGAAAGTTAGAAAAAATTCACCAAGGAAATAAGCAATATTGCACGTATAATTGATGTTTAGGGGTATGAAGTTCTTTCTGCCTTTTCCCCTATGTGGACAGTGTCCAGGTGTCCAGGTTCTGTGTCCCACCGCTTTGTAAAAAGTGTGGTATGGAACGTGACGTCAAGCCTACTGTTGTCGTCAAGTCACTTGATCCCCACCTGGGGCAGTAGGCAACCTTGGAACCCTTGGTTCATGTGAGTCACCCCAAGAATGTTAGCATTTTCCGCTGTGAGTGCTGGGCCCCCATTGCTGCCTTTCTTAACCCTAATATGTGGGTCTCCTTGAGCGATGGCCAAACATCGATTTGTTCCTCTTTATTTAGAACCCAAATGTTGTGGCCTGTAAGAAAGTAAAGGTTGGGTTTCACACATTTGATGGAATTGGAAAGCTGTCTTTCAGGAGAACTAGAGAAAAAAAATTGACGTGATGTTGGTACTGTGAAATGGAGCCAACTCCTCCCTCCCTCCGCATCTTCCACCCGCTAACGGTTGACATTTAGATTGCTGTCTCTTTAGATGTGAGTCCAGGCTTTTTCTTACAGTTGCAGCAGCCCGTTCTAGTAAAGCTCGCTGAAGGGCAGAGTCATGATGGCCCTGTCGTTGAAGTTTTAAAATAGGATCAGATCAAAACTTTCCCCTTTGGAAGAACTGTTTTAGTTCGAGAAGCTGTAAGTCCCGGTCTAGATTCAAGAAGAGCACACCAGTCCCTCATTCTACCCTTCAGTGACTGATACCAAGATTTTAATCAGCTATTTTAACCCACAGGTTTTGGAGAAGAGTTCATGGATAATTTTACCCACATGAAGTGTTAAATAAAATTCACATTAAGACTGTTCTTAGGGGCGGGAAAGCACCTCTGTAAAGAATGAGGACTCAATAGAAGGACAGCACCAGGAAACCAGGAAAGTTAATGAGACTTGACATTTTGTGTATCCTTCAAGATCTCGTACGTAAGATCTAATATTTGCTGTGTCATTAGACTTTTTTTTTTTTTTTTTAATTAAAGAGCAGGGAGTTGTGGTTTTTTGACTTTACGATTATATTTGATTTATTTTTTAAATGTCAATTAAAATTTGATTGACTTTTCTTCTGTCATTAGGCTGTTTCAATGTTAGCCATTTCTTGTTATCACCACAGAATTATATAATATTTTTTAAAATCTAAAGTGGAAAAGAAACTTCATTTTGCTTACTTAAGGAAATATAGAGCAGGGAGTTGTGGTTTTTTGACTTTACGATTATATTTGATTTATTTTTTAAATGTCAATTAAAATTTGATTGACTTTTCTTCTGTCATTAGGCTGTTTCAATGTTAGCCATTTCTTGTTATCACCACAGAATTATATAATATTTTTTAAAATCTAAAGTGGAAAAGAAACTTCATTTTGCTTACTTAAGGAAATATTTACGTGAATATTTTGGAGTTTATAAACCTAAACGTGAAATAGTTTTCTTTCCTGTTTGAACAGATGTTTCCATAAGTGCTTACTGTATGAAAAGCACTGTGCTAGATACTAAAGATATAGAAACGAAAAAGGCAAAATTCTTTCCCCAAGGAATTCACAGTATAATGTGGGAGACAGATATATTTAAAATAATGTTTAAAAGTGTTAAGTCTGTTACAGAGCCATGCTACTTAAATTTTTGTGAGAATTCTCACTTTTGTGAAAAGAAGGGACTTTCTTTTAACTCACTGCTGTATCTTCATTTGTTCGTTCAACACACATACGAGTGTGCCTAATCTATGCCAGTGCCTAGCAGAGAGCAAACAGTCAATAAATACTTATCAACTGAATACATGAAGAATTGAATCTACTCAAGCTCAGGAAGTGGGAGGAGAGCAAAGGGGGAGGACTAGAAAAGGTTCCCCTGGAAAGTGGTGTCTGAGCTGAGACCTGAAGTGTGTGGTGGAGGGAACTGCACATATAGTGGAGGAGTGGGCTTGGTCCAGCCTCCACTGCTGCAGGCAAAAGCTTGGAAGCCTGGGGACAACGGGTCACCACTAGGGGGTGCTGAGTGGGAAGTAACTGCACAGAGTGTCGAGGGATGAGGCAAAAGAAGTTGGCCTGGCTGAGATCGTGAGTCCCAAAGGGGAGAAATGAAATGGTTAGATGGGCATTTTGATAGCTCACTCTAGTGAGGTGAAGGACAGAATAGAGGAAGACATGGATGGAAATGGAGATTATTAGGTGTTTCGGTCCCATTCTACCCTCTCCTCCATCACAAATTTATTAAACACCTACCATGTCCTACGTGTTGTCAGTTGCTGGGGATATGAGTTAGAGCTGGTTGCTTGTCTTTATAGTCTCCAGCCAAGTGTAGAGTTTGTGGGGAAGGTCATTCTTGCCCTGGGGTTTCTATTTTTTCTACTTATGTTATAAGTTTTAAATTTATAAAACCTCAGTGTTTAGAAAAAAAATAACACGAGAAATCGGATAGGTGAATGCATAAATCTAGTTTTTGCACATTTAAGTGACTGCTTCTCCAAAATGTCACTTTTCATCCCCAGTTGCCTTTTTGTCTGAAATGCACCAATGAAGCAATCAAGAAGAATTGATTAATTTTGTGCTGTGTCCTTTTCAGTTCTGTGTTTTGTTTGTGCTTCAAACTGTGACAGTTGAAATTTCATGGTAAAAGAGAAAAAGGTTTTGCATTTGGGGTATGGAGGAAAATGACTAAATCAAAGAAACTAGATAAGAATACCACTGCCACCCCAATATAAGTGAGGCCCTGCTCAAGGGCAAAAAGATACAGTCGGGGTTGTAATTTTGAAATGAACAGCATGGTTCATGCTCCGAAGTTCTGTGTAAAAGAACAGTGAGTGATCGGTTGAGGCTTTTAGTATCATTAAAATTAACAAGCTGAATGATGTGGCAGTGTAGCAGCAGTTATTCTAGGTTCTTCTATTTGGTATTTAAAGATACTTAAATTGTTTGTTTGTTTTTTTTGCTATTTTTTGGGTGCAATTAGTACTTTGATTTTAACCTCTATTAATGTGATCTCTCTGATTTAGATATGCCTTGTGCTGACTTTCTTGCTGTAGACACTCAGCCCCAGTCGTTTTGACATGCATGGAGTATTAATTTGCTTTCCATGGCAAGAATGAAGTTAATGATTTTGAGTTTTGCTTTTGAAGACTCTGGAAGTATAGAATTTATACTTCATGTTTGAGGGATCTAAGCCACTTAGGTATAAGATATTTTCCTCAATGTTGCTGGTGAGAACAGAACCTGGGATCCATCTGCAGGTCCCATTCTTTCTAACTCTTGCCAAGTTTCTCTTTTACCAGGAAATTTAAAGGGCAGCGTCCTTCAAGACAAGTGGGAGCAAAAGCGTACAGCATCACTGTGCCTTCTGTGTGTGTGGATTCAGCAGACCACTAGGGTTCCTAGCACAAAGCATTCATATGCCATCTTCTTCCTTTATGTTCTTTGCTTTTACATGTGGTCCATCTTTCCTGTGTCTTAAAGCAGCGTAATTATTGCCGACTGGAATGCGTACAGCCCTACAAAGAGATTGTTGATCAAAGCTTGTTAATCGCAGAGTGCCAGGGCTGCTTCAGGTCTGCTTGCTACTGCAGTAGAAAACGAGCAACATGTTTTATCTCACTTTGCAAGCCCAGCCTTCATGTTAACAGCCCCGAGAAAGAATAGGACTGTTATTACAGATTTCAGTATTGCTTGCATACTGAAAACTTAACCAGATGGATATGTTTTTCAGATGTACATATCAAATCCCTTCCTCATCCAGCTCTGCAGAATTACCTAGGCACTTAACACTACCAACTAGCCTTAGAGAAGCACGATATCATGCTGCGCAGATGCTGAGGGGCCTGAGGAAAGAATGGCTGAATGATCTTCTCGTAGTGGAGATTAAATCTCACTCTCAAGGTTGGCAGGTTTGTCCAGTGAACACGACGTAGAGATGACTGCAATTCGCTCATATAGCTTGTTCCCAAGGGACTATCTTATCTAGACTCTATGGACTTGTTGATAAAGTGGTTAGAGAAGAAAATAGCATAGTTGAGTGTAACACTTGTTGGTGTTCGTGCTAACAACTAGTTGTATTTAAACTCAACTATAAGGAGCATCTCTGCATAGGATGTGCTCTCATGTTTTCATTCTAAATGTACTTTGAAAATTGCATCGAGTTGTTTGAAAACTGGTTGGCTCAGGGCAACTCTTGTTGAGCAGTGTCCTATGTGGTAGTCCTGCCATAAAGAGCATATCGACATCCCATCACTTGGGTCATTATGGTTGTCAAGGTGAGGTATGGAGAGGACTGAGTAAAAATCTATAGGTAACTAAGGTGCAAAAAGCTGGTTATAATTCTATCTCTTTATAATGACCTGGCATTTATTGTTAACTTATTTGCTTCACTGCCTGGTCTAAAATGAACTGTCATTAGAGCCTTGGAATTTTATTGAACTGACATCATAATCTCATTTCCCGCTGAAGATTCAGGCTAAGAAATATGTCCCTCAGTGTTTGCTTTAATCTGTAACAAATTAAAAGTTTAACATAAGCATAGTGAAGTCTGTCAATCCTTACAAATAAGAGTTTTGCACATTATGTTTTGAATGAGACTGTAAGACAAATGTGGTTCTTTGCGTTTAGCATCAGTCTTTCCATTTTGTCTTCAATGGCAAGTCTCACACTGTCAGTTCTGATACAGCCTTGGAGAATTGCTTTCAACCCATAGTGTGCAGACCTGTGGTTTGGTGAATGTAGTCGTAAACAGTAATGTTGACTCTGTGACATACCATGTGCAATGAGATCCGCTTCGTTTTTGTTTATTGGACCTTAAATTGTTCACAATATTGACCATTCTTGAACAGCTTTCTATTTATTTATTTTGTGTATCTGTTTTTATTGCTTAGATATGATTCCTAAATGGAACTGAGTTAGGCCGTTTCTGTGTTTTTCGATGCTTTGAGCTGTGCCCTGCTTTTAGAGGTGGGAGAATTTATTTTTATGGACCCTGGGTTATTCCTTTAACCATAAAGACATTCACCATTTTGTTCCGGTGTGACTCTCTCTACGTTTTTCTTTACTAACTATATTTTAAGGATGACTTCTTCTGAAAATACCGAGGGGCAGAATTACCAAATGAAGTAAGGCCTTCATTCTCTAGAGAGCAAGAATCTGTTTACAAACCTGCAGTATTTATTACATACCTCATTTAGCCCATTCATCATTTTAATAGAAAAATGAGTTATTTTAGATGATTCTGAAATAATTCGAGGTAAGCTACAGAGCCCCAGGCAGAATATGATTTACTCAGACAGCACCAAGCTATTTTCAAAAAAATATAATGGAATGATCAGCACCAATAATTTATGATTACTTGTGATAAACTTATCAGATGTCTTCATTGTCGCAGAAATTTGTTGATTAGGTTAGTTTAGAGGAGTTTTCGAGCTAACTTCTCCCCATTCTTCCATCTTTTGTGACAAATAGTTAGAGTCCCATACTTAGCTCTGTGTCTAAATATCCTCTGCCTGTTTACGACACTGACTGTAAATTTAATTCCAGATTTGTGTTTAATATTCTCTTGATAAGAGAGAACACCAACCAGTGTCACAGGGCCAGTTTCAGTGGAGATTATAAACCTGCTTAGATACATTTTCTGCTTAGACATTAGACAGTAATTCTTTCAAGTTTCCTTAGACTCTCTGATTTTCAGGAACAGAGTTAGCTTGATTGCCTGGAACCTTAGCTCTGAACCCAAAAGGAAATGCAAAGTGTTTTTCAGGTAGCACAATAATGCTCATGAACTTTATTGATGACTAGCATCACAACAGAAATAATTGGTATTTGGTTTTAGTACTTTTCACTTAACCAAAAGCTTTCAGTTCCATTATCTGGTGTTAATAAATACTTACCATGGGTAGGGCATCAAGCATTCTTGTTAGAGATGATAAAACATATGTTCAGAGAGACTGAATCCTGAAGTTTGCCCAGGGAGAGAGCAACAAATTAGATCCCCTCTGTCTAGGTAATCTTATTTGGGCCATGATTTGGCAAATTTAGCCATTATATTTTTAACCTAAATTGGATTGGACCCACTCTATTAGAAAGGGTGAGGGGATTTTTAGAGACAGGTATAGGGACAAATTACTGCAGACAAATAAAAAAAGGCACTAAAAACCCATGTGTATGATGAGCACACTCACGAAGTAAAAAGTAAAAAACATGATATCATGAAGGGCCTACTCAGCATAGAGGCAGACAGGCCAAGCCTTGTGTGTTATTGCTTAGTGAAATAATGAATTCATAATCATAAGACTACCAGGGATTAAGAATAATCTGTTTAAAAACAAGAAATATATTAATACATTTTAGAGTTAAAGCTTCCATCTACATCATTTTGAATTGAAAAAGTTCTGGCATTTCAATCTGTAAATTCATATTCCAAAAAAATTCTCACCTGTGACTTGCAGATGATACCAGTTAAATGAAATGTTATCGTATACTTTTATAAAGTCATTTTTGAGTGTACTTATTAAAAAATGTTTGCTATGACCTGTTATATTTTGGGAGAGGTGGTTAATATATATACAAAAAGACCTCGTTCATAGCACTTATCTATTTCCTTGCCCTTAGAAGAGCATCAGTTTATAAAGGAAGAAATTTCCCTTTTTCCTTTTATTTTTTCATTGTACAATGTAAACTCTTTATTTTCAGAAGTAAAAGATAATTTGATTATTTTTGTACTTTGCATAATAAAGATGCATTAATCTGGCAGGACGCTTGTTGAAGAGACTAGAGTTAGGCTTCTGGCAATAGATTATTTTTAAGCATAAATGTAATGTATGTTAGCAGTGTCCATTTTACTCATGCAGTAGATTCAATCAATTTTGTGTTTTCGCTGAATTTTGAGAGAAATTTAATGTGAAGATATTCCACAGGTTTTTCTTACAAAGTCAAGCTCTGAATCGAATTTTAAAAACTGTTATTGATCATTTTGGAGATTTGTTAAGTTAAAAAAAATGAAATAAATTTGAGACATAGTTATATAACTGTTAGTGTAGTTTAGTAACTCCAAGAATAATTCTATTGACAGCAGGTTAATTAATGTAATAAAAAAATTAGTTTATTTTCTAAAGAAAAGTTCTTTCTCCAAAGTTCTGATAGAATGATGGGGAAGAGCTGGTAACTAATATTTACTTTAGTGCTACTATTACAAGTTTAAAAGCAGAGTATAAACATTGCTAGACATTGCATGTGTCTGTATGTGTGTATAATTTATTTGTGTTGCGTTCAGTAAAGGCAATTTTTAGCAGCTGTAAGAAGTAGAATTTTAAAATTAATTTAAGTTTTTTACTTTTAAGTAATTTTTAGCTTACAGAAAAGTTGTAAGAGCAAAGAAGTTGGCTCAGATTTACCTATTTTTAACCATTTACTGCACGTGCTTATCATTCTATCTCTTCATATGTGCACGCACGCGCGCGCGCACACAGATTTTGGGACCCATTTGAGCATGGGTTGCAGATATGCCAATTTGCACCCTAATACTTCTACCGCTTAAAAATTAGTATGTTTCATGCATAACCAAGTACAGCCGTCAAAATCAAATTTAGCATTGATGCAACATTTTAATTTTTAATCCAGATTCCAATCATGTTCTTTATAGCAATTTCTCCTTCTAGGGAAGGATACATTCTAGGGTATATATTGCATTTAGTTGTCATGTCTCAAAACATTTTAAACATGATTTGCAAACAATAGGTCAAGGTGAATATTGTGCAACCTGCAATTTATGAATTATTGCTGTTATTGCTAGCTTTAGAAAGACAAAAGTAGAACGGAAAAAAAAGAGATGAAGTTTCAGGCATCTAGATTAATTTTCTGTATTGTGGATGAGGAAACATTTGTTTTGGATATTTTCTTTTAATGAACCCAAACCAAAACAATGTAAATGTTTTCATCAGAATCTGAGTAGATCTTATATCTCTGAAATGTAGCGGACACTCTATTTGTATCATTAAAAACTGTTAGTAAACTCTTTTCTTATTTTTCCGCAGAGTTTTTTGAACAATAATTTTATCTGAAATAGCCTTTTCTCTGCTAACCCCGCCCCCCCCACCACCCCAACCCCCAGGTACTGCTTCATGTAATTTTAGGAAAATTGCTGTTTTTCTTTATGCCCTTTGTTTCTGTCTGTTTAAAATGAGGACAAGGTCATCGAATGTACTTTTTTTTCAAGTCTGTTACCTTGATGAATAAATATATAAATACAGGAGTTTTAGAGAATGCAAAGTTCTATATACTTATAAATCGACTTTTCATGAAGTAATTTTGTTTTATGAATAGGTTACCAATTCCAGGAGTTGCATTTATTTTAATTTTCTTTAGTTATTAAAAAAGTCTATTAAAAAAAAGAAAAATAAAGTTGAAAGCCTCTATTTCCTTGGTTAAATTGAATTTTTGTTACTGAAAACTTACTCTGGTTAGTAGAAGTGGTTTAATCATAGGCACAGGTATAAAAGTAGTCATCCTACGGAAGGAGTGAGAACGAGAGGGGTCTTTTTCTTGAACGTAAGGGGAAGGGATATTTTTTGCTAATAAACTCAGATATTTGTTAGCACAATAAACCTAAATTGATAGCATTTAAAATACTTGTACAATCAAATTAAGCAACACGGAAATTGGTCTAGTTTGTACCTTTACAGAATGACTATTAAATGCCTGAAATTCCTGTATTATAGTGAATTAAACCATTTTACTACCTCTGGGTCCAAACAAAGATTCATCTTTTTAAACACTTTCTTTATTTTCCACTTATTTTCAATTTATTTCTTCGATTCATTAAAAATCATTTCTTAATTTTTTAAATCTGACCGTTGTATCTCTATCTTACCCATTCGGGCCATAATTTTTTTAATTCTGTGCTCACACTCACCCCGCCCCCCGCCATGTTAAACTTGCAGTATTTGGACTGGATTCTTTCGAACGTTCCCATCATTTCTTGCCATGCATGGGTAACAGAATGTATCCAGTGCTTCAAAGTTGTTTAACTCCTCGAGGATCTCGGTATATTATAAATGAGCTGAGTTCCGACCCTGAAGTCATCAAAAAGAACAAGTTCTAAATAACATCTTTCTTTAGAGTACGGCATATTTTAACCATGTATCTCCATTTTGTAGATCATCCTTTCCAAGATATATCTATGACTATACATATGCTTTGCATGTATATTATAATAGTGCTTTCCCCACCCTCTCTTCTTTTTTCTTCGTGTGTGTGTGTGTGTGTGTGTGTGCGTGTGTGCGTGCATGTGTGCGTGCGTGCGCGCATGCACGCATGCCTTGAGAACATGTACACCGGGCCGGTCGAGTGACACAACAAAAACAGACTCTTGAAGTCATCAGGTTTTGTCCTTGTAAATGACATGGTACACATACATGCGATGGATTAAAATATGTTCACCTGACAGAAATCTTTTACTTGACGTGAGACAGCCTCCCGTCAGTTCCGGTTGCAAGAAAGGTGGCAGCTGTGTGGAAGAGTGACTTGCGGGACTAAAGTTTCTCAAGCTCTAGTCTGCAGATACATTCGTTGCTTAATTCTTAGCTTTGAGTTGGTTGTAATCTTGTCTTGGCATGCTCTGTTTCCAGAAGATGTCAGTTTTCATGTTTCTTTGGCTGTTTCTCAAGATTTATGAAGTGAGGAAGGGGGCTAGCTTTTTGTTTGGCAAGTAGTAAAGTCTGTTTGTGTTCCCTAATCAATAATTGTAAAATAACTAGAAATTGATCCATGCCAGCTGTAAATCTATCCATGCATTTCTATTAATGTCTGTCATTCCCGAGAAACTGTATAAAAGACATTTCTGTTCCCATATCACTGACGAGAGGACCCAAGCAAGTAGCAGGCAACTGTGTGTTCAGGGAATGTTCTTATGGTGTGTACAGCTTGATTCAGTGCTTTGGGAGCCATTTCTCCAGATCTGTAGTATGTACATTGCAGGAGGTTGAAAAGGTTTCTAGAATGTGAGCATAACCTAGTTTGGGGGTTTTGAACTTGTCCTGCATACGGGTGGGATAACGATGTGCTTCGCTGCTACTGCCACGTTATGCCTCCCCCAAAATACGCTTTTTGGGGATTTGGTGTGACCTTGTCTTCGTCTCACTTTGGCTGGAGATTCTTGTTTCCCCCTCTCTCAAGGTAGAATTAAGGGGAACAAGTGCTGGTTGTTCGACTAGAAAGACCAGCACTGATACGCACACCTGTTGCCTGGGCAGAAAAGATGCTAGTTGATATTCGGGGAAGAGAAGCACACCTTCTCCTCCTCTCTCATTTACAACGATGAGATTGCCACCTTGTCACTGGAGATCTTGTAAGGCTCAAAGGCTCTGACTGGACGGGACACTTTCATTTTGGGAGGTCTCTTCTGTGCTTCTGGACTTCAGTGAGATGTCTCCTTTTCAGTAGTTTAGAAATTAGGGAGAAATAGTTGTCTTAGGATAAATTCAAAACATACTCTGCATGCCTCCAGAGTAAGACTTGCCTGTCACTGGTGGAATATGTTAACATAGTTAAAGAAAGAATGTGTCAATCTTTTTCAGTCTTTAAAGTTTTAAAAAGATTATTAATATCATGGGACATGTTTATAAATGATGTTTAATAGAATAAAAGTCAGCATGCTCTTTAACAATCTGTGTATCTGAACAGATAGAAAGCTTGGTATAGGATCTTTTTTCTTATATTTTTAAAACACTTCTGGGTTTACCTGATTCTCTGATTGAGTATTAATTTATCATATAGTAAAAAAAAAAAAAAGTAGATACCTTCAGCCATTAATTGTTGTTTTTAAAAGAGTTGTATATAAAAGGAAAGAAAAGATTCAAAAGGACAAGCCATGCTGTGTCATTCCCGTCCTGGGTCTGGTCTGACATCAGGTCCTGGTGGGTGCCTGCCTCGGCGGAGACGCTTATAGCAGATTCTCATAGCCTCCTGCCAGCACACTTTTCGGTCATAAAGCTTATCCAATAACTTCGATTTCTACATAGACGGCCTGCAGAAAGAGCATGTCTTAGCTGGAGGTCCCTTAGGCCTGTTCTCCTTAGCATATGTAACTCTTATTTTAAAGTGATAATTTGACCTTTTTAGTTGATTCGTAAATCTCTCCAAACTTCTGAGGCTGTTGACAAATGAGGCTTCTTCTAAATGTGCAGTACTAATTTCACCCAAGTAAGTAATTCCTTACCGGGGGCCATTTTGACAGGCGGCCTGATGCTGTTCCTCAGTAACAACCCCTGTGCCATGTGCCAAGTAGATCTCTCTTCTTCAGACCTTGGTGGAAGAAAGAGAATCAAGAAGGGTGTGCTGTGGAGGCCACGCCCCAGGATGCGAGAGCCCCGCCAACTCCGAGTGCTGCGGCCCACTTCACTTTTGCCCAGAACCTGCTGTTTGGGGCTTGGGCCACTTCCTTCCCTCTGTCTTGATGGCTGGTCACCCTTGCTGTAGAAGGAGGCAAAATCTACTTGCATAATCACCATACTTTCTGTTAGAACTTGAGGACACTCAGAAATCACCCTACCTACCCTCCTCCTCCTCTTTGAAGAGGCCCAGGGC
>NW_006434839.1:7095737-7111796 GCF_000325575.1 Pteropus alecto
GCACCTCAATAGCTTCCCATCTGGGAGGTTTTTCATCTTCTTATAAGGGTGATTTTCAGATAGGCTCCAAGGATTGCAGGCCAGAGAACAAGAAGGCCAGAGCTCTTTCTACAGGGTTAGGCCGGTTTGGGATTAGAAGCCCCACTGAGGATTGGGCGGCCCCCCTTCTGTCTAAGCCAGACACACAGAAGGCATTTGGGATAAATAGCTTTTCTATGTGGATGCATGTTTATCTTTTGTAATACACCTCCTCTGTGTGTCCTTTATATGTTATAGTCTTCTCAGTGGCCTTTTCTACCATTTACCTACCTCCTCATATAAGAGACTTAAGTAGCTGGGCAAAGATTAGTGTTATAACTTCCTAGACAGTGAAACTTATGCTGTGTGTCATAATCTCTCTTAAACAATGGGGAAAAGGCTCATACTATTTGCCAGTTGTCTTCAAGGCCACTATTATAACAGTGAAGATAGTGGGTGATTGTCTCTGGCTTCTTTTTCTTCTTACTTTGAAAGAAAGAGGCAGAAATATGGTCATCGAATAATGATCATTGATAGATTTTGATGGCATTTGATTGTACTAACGTGGAATTATAATACAGCTCTTATCATTTAAAACATAACTTGTCTATCATAACCAATCCCTATTAATTTAGCAAGTGCACTTTTCTTACGTTTTCTTCATATGTATATTTATGTGTGTTTATGCGTGAAATGCAAATATATTTCATTTGCATTTCTAGTCATTCAAGAATTATTTATTGGGAGCCTACTATAATGTTACGCACTGTGGTCTACATGCTGGGAATACATTAGAACAGCAAGAAAAATTCCTGTCCTAATCGAGTTTATATTTATAAAAGTGTGCTGGCATGAGGCTATGATAGCCTGCTATGAGCAAGTTGGAAGAACTGCTATATATCTTGCTTAAGGCTGATGCCTGAAATAGTTATAGATTAGGGATAAAGAGGAGTTAACCCTAATGGAATAAAAATAGTTAACTCATATTTAATGCTGTAATCGCTTCGTGTGTGTGTGTGTGTGTGTGTGTGTGTGTGTGTGTGTGTGTGTGTGTGACTGACTGCTACCTTATACCTATAGAGTGCTTTATGATTATTCAGGGCATTTCTGCTTTTATATTTTGAGTTTGAACAGTTTTGATAATTGGGTCAGATGACAATGTCTTTGAAATCATTCTTTAAAACTGCCCAACATCATACAAATATATGGGGTTAATATGAGATAAATCTGTATTAGGTTCTCAAGAAACAGAACTAATAGGGAGAGAGAGAGGTAGAGAAAGAAAGAGTGAGAGGGATGGATTTTTCAGGAATTGGCTCATGGGATTGTGGGGTCTGGCAAGTGAGATATCTTCAGAGCAGGGTGGCAGACTGGAGGAGACCTAGAGAAGAGCTGATGTGACAGTCTGCTGGCAGAAATCCTACCTTCTTGGGCCCCCCAGTCTTCTCTTTGAGGACTGCTGTTGCCCTTGTGGCTTTTCTGGGCAGGACTTTGTGGGACATTGGGAGCTGGACTCTGTGAGCACTTGGGTCTGCAGCTGTGTGCTCCTCTTATCTCTGACCATGGTAGAGTCTCTTTTTTGTTGAGATGCCAAAGGTGACACAGGTGAGGATTAAAGTGGTACCATGTCAGCATTGTTATTTGCTTTCTCACCCATTTCTCAATAGTATGTCTCTGGACGGTTGCCTTATAGTAACCTCTGACCCTGTCTCTGCAGAGATATAGGTTCTACTGGCTTTCGTCATCTCCTATGTGTTCTAAATTGTAGGGCCCCCAAAAGGCCATGATCTTCGTCTTGAAACAGCAGAGCTGTGTAATAAGACATAGGTGACATAATGTTGCATGCCCCAATTTATTCCGCTGAATAGCAAGATGTAATCGTTAACCCTTAGGTTTGGTATACCTCCTTTGTGCCAGGCGCTATGTCAGGAGCTGGGGCGGGGGGCGGGGGGCACGAGATCTAGCATATGCCCTGCCCTCAGGAAGCTTACAGTAGCCATAATATAGATTACCTTTTACAAAATACAATAGTTAGGCTGATAAGTCTTTCAGGAGCGGATAGCAGCTGCTTTTACCCTCCTCGTGCTGGTCTCTGTGCCTGGAATGCTCTCCTCTGCTTTCCCACATACCTGTCAGCCTCTATTTAAATTTTTCCTTTTATTTCAAGGCACAGAATAAATATCTCCTTTATAAAGCCTTCCTGATTTCCTCATTCCGAAATGATCACAACCTTTCCATATTTCTAAAAACCTTTGTTCATAACTTGTTTATAACTAGGGCGATACTATAATTTATCACCCGAACATAAAAGGGAAAGTAAAAGGAGGCACAATTAATTACATCAAGACAATACAGGTAAACCGGGGCGTTCCAGGGAAACCAGGACATATGGTCGCCCTAGTTATGACCTTTACCCCCTGTGCGAGCAAAGTATTTTCTGGCCAAGTGTGTGTTCATCTCTATTTTTAGAATGTAAATTCTATTGTAGGGGCGGGAGAGGCAGAAAATGACCATGCCGTTTATGCTTGCCTTCCCACACAGGGATTTACACTCACTAGGAGCTAAATGATGCTCATCGGATGGACTTCATGCTGTCCACAGTAGGTCTCAGAAGTTGAGCAGGCCTGCTGGAACCTCCAGAAGAGCTGTCAGAAGAAAATCTGTCTGAATAGGCAAAGTTGGGGCCAGGGACACTCAGCTGTGAAGGGGACTTGACTCCTTTGACTTGTCCAGTCTCCCAGCTCTAGGAGTTGTGGCAGTTTGAGCTCATACTGGGCTGCCATGGTCGACCAAATGACAGGTCTCTTCTGTTAGGCGGAGCCTGACCATGGATGATGTTCCTGGGTGCATTTACCTAAGTGCACATAGGGACCCTATCTGGGGGTGAGGGGTGCAGCCTTCCCTGAGGTAGGCAGGTGGCAAGTCCCTGTCCCTATAGGCTGTGGTTGGTCCGTATCTTCAGAGTCTTCATTAAACTTTAACACCTCCTGGCTAAAGAAGTTGAACAGAGGACTCTGTAAGGTTCTTTTATAGACTAAGTGTCACTGACAGATTTTCTTGATGAAGAGTTGAGATGATTTTAGTTCATGGGCTTTTACATTTGAATGAAGCACTTGCCATTTAAATAGTCTTTTTCACTGTCCAGAGGAGGCAGCTATTCATATAATTAAGTGAGGTATTGAATATAATGTTGAGTTTATTACATGGTTCTAACATAAGTAAATAATGGTTACATTGCAGAGGGCTATAAGAGACCTCTTTAGAACATGTCAGGGACTTTCTAAAGGTGTAGTATTTTACTGCCACCTCCCATGTTGTCATTATTATTCAGTGCCTCGGGGCCAACTCCCACTGAAAAGTGCTTCAGGAGCAGATAGCAGATGTGGTTACTTGGAATGTTTTTGTGGGTAATGAGCATTTGCTTTTACTACAGTCTCTAACTTGGACTTCAGTGGCAAATTGTTAGTACAAACTTTTGAGCCTAGGGTATTATAACACTTTTTGTCAGACACCTATGCTCAGCAAAGTCTATATGGCACGATTTTATTGTATTTTCTATGAAAGTGAACTTCCCGTCTATCCATTTAGGGCTGTCTCGAGCCCTTTCCTTTCTGTAGTTAAAAATCCCTGAGGCTTGCTGTTACCTTCTTGGACAGGATTGTTTATTGTTTAAATCTTCGCTGTACTTCCCGTTCTTCTCCTGCTCTTTGTAAACTCTGTAGCTGACTTTTAAAGCTGTGGACTTGGCACCAAGCTCTTTTTCTCCATCAACTGTATGTGCGGGTGCAAAAGGAAGATCTGCGACTCCAGGCTGGAGGTTCCCACCCTGGAGTGTGAAAGCCTGGCTGGCTGGTCGCCAGAGGCCAAATGACCCAGTGGACTCAGACTTGCAGGGTGGGACCTGGGCATGCGTATTTTTAAAATACACTATTCTAGTGCTCAGTCCTCATTGTGAGCAACTGATGGAAGGCATCTTCCCCCTCTTCCTGGTGCTCGGCAGCCCTCTGGTCGGAAGGGCCTCGGCGTGGGCCTCAGCAAGGATGCTGGTGTGCGACAGCTTGGTGCCGTTGACAGCTTCAGGCTTCCTCTGTGGTGTGTGGGTCTAGAGCCTCATTCATTTGAATAGCAACACATGTGATGTACTAACATGCAATGTACCAGTCATAGTCTTCATTTTTTTCTTTTGTTAGGATTTAAAGAAACCGTCTCCACCCTTCTTTCCTCTTGTTCCTTGCCGTCTTAATGCCACTTCATTCTTATCTGGTCTCTGAGAAAAGAGCACCAGCCATAGAGACCAGAGACCTGACATCTGAGCTCTTGAGCTGATGAGCTTGTGAGATTCAGCCAATCACCTCACTTATATCTGAGCTTCACTTTCCTTTCGTCCAAAATTAACATGATACTTTCTGTGTAGCTCTTCGCTAGGGCCCAGTGAGCTCATGCGTAACATGCATTTACTTTGTAAAAATGCTGTAGTGCTGTGTTTCTTGATTCCTACAGTGGCCGGATCAGTGTTTCTTCTCAAAATGGATGATCAGCAAATACTCTTAACAGGTTGCAGACAGGAGATTCTGGGAGCAGTGATGTGTTTCCAAGTCTTCTTTCCAAATTTTTCTCTTCTTCCCCCTCCTTCCCCTATGATACTAGGAATTCCACCCCTTGACTCACGACTAGGAAACAGGACTTGTTTTGCTTGCTGTTAGTGTCTACAGTTGGAGACCCACCAGTCAGTAAGCACATGGAACTTTCTGCTTGGCTTTTTCAACGTTTTTTAACACAGTATTTCACTACTTCTGACTTTCCTAATTATCATGCAGATAAACAGTGGGGATCATGACATTAGAATAAGTGAGTGCCTTATGATTTTTGCCTCAGAAAGAGAAACTCTCGCTGTTTTTCTCCCCCCTTGAGCAACGCAGCAGCAATAAATGAGCAAGTCCAGAGTACTTTATGATGGATAGTTAATGGTGCTGCGCCTCAGCCAACAGGCCTGTTTCCACAGCATCTGTCACAATTCAGAGTCATTAGCATACCTTTAATGGTTTCTTTTCAAAATAATTTCTACTAGGGCATTAAGAAAGCATCAAGGAAAAATATTGAGTTGTAGAGATGAGGAATTTTAAATGTAGACAAATGGTCTTCATTCTCTCCGATGTGATTTCGATAAAATTGAGAAACCACATAGCAACATACTATAGAGTACAACACAATTGACAGCATTTAATGTATTATCTGGGAATTATTTTTTTTCAAGCATTCTAAAATAGTTAATTAAAAAACTCATTTTTTAAGAAAAATTTTAAAAAATTGTTGGGTTTCTCGGCATCCATAACCTCACCACACGCCTTTTCCTGGTCTGTGGTGGGACTGTCCACTGGCTGTCTTTCACACCTTGATTTATAATCACTCTTGGAATCAAAGTTATTCTCATCTTGTAATATGAAAACTGTTTTGTTGGGTATATGTCATTTAAACATAATAATTGTAAATATTGGGCTTGTTATTTATTTAGTTGCGAGAGAGAAATCTTAAGAGAAGTGAATTAAGCTGTCTTTTTCCTGAAATGTCAAGGTCAGGTGAGAGGATATTTTTATTAGGTTTTAAAATATGAATGCATTTATACTGACATTTTAAAGAAACAAAATGACTTTTTTTAACGTGAAAGCCAGTTTATATTTTAGCATCTATAAGAGCTGCTTGAACAATAATAGTTCCTTTTACTTGTAAAGACCTTTTTTTAGATTTATTTATATGTGATTTTTCATACTTAGTGTTGACAGTAGCACTGTGAAGGAGGCGGGGCACATGTTTTACTCCATTTTCCAAAACAAAATTGATTACCTCCAAGAGGAAAGCCAATACGGTCAAGTTCAAATAGCTGACAATTGGAGGGGTCAGGTCAGGGCTTCTGACTTGTGTCTTAACCCCTTTATCAAATGCTATTGTAGCTGTTCTGTGCTCCTCTAGAGTATTAAAATTTCCATATGACACCTTTAACATCTTTTTGGAGAGACTCTCAAATAATTTGATTTTCAAAGGTCTTAAAACATACTTGATTAACTCTAGGATTTGTTTTTTCTGTTTTTTTTTGTTGTTGTTTGAAATGGTGACACTCTATGAGGTAACTTACTGTTCTAGAGTTTCTTTTCTTTTTTTTTCAATTGGACTCCTTCAAATTTTGAATCAGTTGACTGAATTGGGGAAAGGTGTTTTCCATTTCTGGAAGACATCTCGTACATTTTTGCATTCTGTAACGATTACTGTTACATGGCGTAGGCAAATACATGAAGACTCATTAAAAGTTGGAACTCGCAATTTTATGTATTTATGGTTAATTCTGATCCATAGAGTCCAAGAAGGCTTATTTTCATAACCTCGTTACAGACAACAGGACAGAGTGGGGGTGAGGGGAGGGAGAAATGGTGATATATCCTTTCTCGTCTGAGGTGAGTCCTGGAAGCTGCACACATCACTTCCTCTCACATTCTCGTGGTCAGAGCTTAGTTACCTGTCCACACCCAGCATCAAGGGAAGCTAGGAAATGTCTTTTTTTTTTTTTTTCTGCCTAGGATGATAATGAGCCCTGCTAAACATCACAGGCTTCATTATAGATAAAGGTGAGATGAATATTACGAAAAGTTATCAGTCTGTCAAAATCACATGGTCTTCAAAACTGATATTTAATCTTCCTGGTGTAAAGCCAATTTCAGAAGTATTTAGATGTTTAACATTTCTTGACAAATCCTTTGCAATTATAAATCATATTGACTTTTTGAGTACACACATTCATATGAAAACACTAAATACTATTATTTTCCTAGATATTGTGGTGATAAAAAGTTGTCAGTAAAATCTAGAATCTTTAAATAAATTTTGAAAAAGGGTGATGGACCAAATGGAGTTATAATTACTTGACTTCAACACATTTCTCTTTCGTTTGAATCTTTGAAGAGAAAAGTGAAAAGCAACATTATCCTTGAAAAATTCTCTCTCAACATCTAAGCAGCTGTTTTTAATTACAGAAAATGTCTTCAAAATCTGTTTTGCCATTTTACCGTTTTGGCTGTGAGAAAGTCAATTGTCGGTTGTGTAGTGGAGGAAAAAAAAAATCAAACTAAAAAAAGCCATTTCTATATTATGTTGTGTAGACATGTATGTTATTTGAACATAGTGGCTGATTTTCCATAGAAAATTTTTCTTGAATTTGGATATCATTGTTTGTTATGTAACACAAAATGGTCTCTATTATCAACTCATTCATGTTGGCAGAGGTATAACTTCAATGAGAATTGTGGAAAAAAAGACAGAATCACTTATTGAACGTTCTTCTTTCTAGAGGCGCCTCCTTGGGAAGCTGTAATATTTATTCTACTAGAACTACCCTTTCTCAAAGTCTCCTTCGAAGCTCTGACTCTGTCTCTCTCCCTTGCTCTCATCCCCTCCCTCCCTCTTCCCTTTCTTTAAAGAATTGCCCTAAAAAAGCACATTCTTCTGAATATCTTCCAAGGTAATAAGTTTTCATTAGCTGAGAATAGATGTGCTTTTTGGGAACAGCCAGAAGTCATTTGGAATCAAGGCTGTTGGGTGATGGAACTGCAGTAACATTTTCAGTTAAAGCAAAGAGTGATTATTAAAGTAATGAGACCGATTTTCTCGAGCTTTTGGAAGGCTAAAGAGGAAGTTCAAAAATAAGAACTCTCGGTCTGAGACGTATGATTTTTAAAAAATTAGTCTCATTATTTGATAATGAAGTTACAAAATTAATGTATTTATTTATTCACAATTTTTGTATTTGCCTCTACCTCTTTTACCCAATGACGATGTCTTGTTGACTGACGGCCTCTGGGATCATTTCACACTTTTATTTTGACAATGCTTCTTTCAGAGATTTTTAAATTTTATTTTACTAATATCTGTATATCATATTGGAAATACAATAATTAAACTGAGACACACAGGAGGAAATAAAAATGTACTCAATATTTAATTATATAAATTGGCTACCTGATAGATTTTTTTTCTTTTGGAGTTTAACATTTGAAAATGAGCAGCAAGATGAAGAGATCTGTATTTTCCAATATAATGATATTGTTATGATATCAAATAAGTGGTATATTTAGTGCATTATCAACTTATATTCTTTCAAAAGTATAATTTTCAAAAATAAATCGAGATGTTCAGCAACTACACTAAATGTTTGATTCTTTATCTGTTAAATACAAAACTTAATGACATTTATTTAAACTTAAAAAAGTCCATGATTCTCATTTCTGTATTTCTTTTGAACTTGAGTGGTATCTCATATTTTAAGGCTATAATTTAGAAACTTTTTATTTTTTATTTAGAGTTTTTATTTTCTTTCCCCAGACTTTTTGTGTAAAGTTTTAAAAGAAAGTGAAGATGTGATTGAATTTTCTTTTGTGGGAAGGTAGGAGAAAGGAAAATAAATTAATACAAAAGCCAGGTAAGACAAATAGGTGTGCTTAGATTCTGAGATGCTGTGCCTTTTGTTTCTGGTTATTTGGGTTACATGATTTATTTTATTTAATTTTTGATTAATAAAGTTATGCCTTCAATAATAATAATATATAATAAATGTAAAGCTTAATTGTAGTGATTAGCCATATATATAAGAAAGTTATTTTATTAGGACATCCTTTAGTCAACTTGCTTGTAAAAAATCACATTACTTAAAAAGCAACAATTTTTGTTAGATTTTCTAGTATTTTGACAGAGTGGTCTATCTTATAAATAAATACTCAGTAGTTCATGTCTTGAGAATGAGTAAAAGTTTATGCTTGTTTTGTAAAAAAAGAATACTGATTCATGTACATTTTTCGGAACAACAGAAAACTGATAAAACTTGGCTTGGCAAGTTTTAGACAGTATAAAAGTTCCTGTGGATCTGAACATCAAAAAAACAAGTAATAAATATAAAATTTAGATATTCTCATTAAAGATATCTAAACACATTATAATGTTCATTAATTTGAGCATATATATGTATGTGTATATGTGTGTGTGTGTGTGTGTGTATATATATATATATATAAAATCGGGCTAAAGCTCAGTAATAGAGATGCACACTTGCATTAAAATAAAATCTCATCACTTCGAACTCAGCCAGATATTTACCAAGTTTTACTCTGCTTGTATATTTATAAATTTCAAATATGAGATGACATTTTTGGCTAGAAATTCTTGGAGTTTAACTCTTAATGACTTGTAACAATGAGATTGAAAATTTTCCATTCCTAGTTGAGTGAAGCCCAAGTGACGTGAAAGTCCAGTTTCAACTCAGCTTAACCCTTTCAGCCAGACTGAGCAAGGTCGCAGGACCAGTTCTAAGTGGTGGTCCAGCCCTAGCACAGGCACACCTTGGAGATGTTCTGGGTTTGGTTCCAGACCACGGCAATAAAGAAAGTTTTTGCTAGTGGAGGATCTTGTCTTCAATTTGTAAAAACGCAACATCTCTGAAGTGCAGTGAGATGAGGGATGCCTGGGGTCTAAAATGTACTGATTTCTACTCAAGTATTTAATGAATGCTTGCTCTGTGCCAGGCACTGTTTGGTGCTTATTTTCACCACATCTAAATGCGTTGAGATTCTCCTGAATTTCTTATTATTCTCTTCCCAAACAGAGGGTTGGGAGAGGGGGTGGGCAACAAAAGTTTTTAGCTAAATTATTCCCCTATGGTTAACTGAGGATAGCTTATAAAGACCAAATATAGTAATCATTAGCATGACTTTTTATGTGTGGATATAATAATAATGTCTGTAGTTTTTAGCCAGCTTATAATTTATTAAATGGACATTTGGACAGTGTATATATACAGATGTCTCTGTTTTTCATTTTCCATAAAAATGTTTATATGACCTATGTAAATCTGCCCTCTGAAGATATGCTTTATAGACTCTCAACTGTGTTTATTAGTATAATTGCCAACTGGTGTTTCTTGATGTAGCTTGTGTTGTTTTCAAATTTAATTCTGAAAAACTTATGAGCACTTTTTGTGTGACCAGTGCCAATGGTCTGCATTTTAGTTGCTCTTTAACATTTATCTAAGTAGCTTAGTTTCTGTTAAAAGTTCTTTTAAAACAAAAATTTTACTAATTCGAGTTTGCTTAAATAAGTGTTATACAGATGATTGCTTACTTTTCATATAATGTTATGTTTCCAGTTTGCTCTTGTGTTCTGTTTTCTTTGGTCTTTCCCTCTTCTTATATATCACTCTTAATTTGGGGTCATTTAATCACATATAAATTATTATATTAACTTTTAGTAGAGAATAGTAATTAATTTTGATGCCTGGCAATGCCATTGATGTAAGTATGTGTTTGGGTGTGTATAGAGCTATAGATGTGTATGCGTGTATAAATATATACATGGTATTAAAGAACTTTATTGTGTTATATTCTTTTACCATAAAAAATAGAGTGCTGGAACACCATGCCTTATTCTAAAGTTATTTCAAATTTTTACATATGTTTAATTAATCCTTTTAGTTTTAGGCAGTGCTGTATTAAAGGTGAGCCTTTAAAAAAGTTGATTAAAAAAAAATAGATAACCCAAGAAGTCATCATGATTTTAAGTGGTGATTTAAAAGAAGCATTCCCATTACGTTAGGAGCAGAGTAAGATGTCTGTTATTTATATTGTTCTGGAGGTACTAACCAATACTATTAGATAAGAGAAAAAAATGGAGGGAAAACATGGAAAGAAGGAAGTAAAATTTCCAGTATTTGTAGACTGTGTTTTTACAAGCTAAGGGAATTCAGTTACATAACTTCCTATAAAGTCAATCAAGCAGTTCTTTATGTACTGATAAGAAAAGAAAGTTTAAAATAAGAAAAGAAAGTTTAAAATAAGATTCTCTTTTGGAAAAACAATTGTATAACATATACACAATGATATTAAAATAAAATGTTTATTAATAGAATATTTATACCAGTAGTATTGAAAAAATAAAATATCCATAATCCTACCATTCCCAGTGACTACTTTTAATATTTTATAATGTATGACTCCTGTTATTATTATTATTTTTTTTACCATTGTGTATACAGATGTATACACACATAAAGATGTTTACACACATACACATACCTTTTGGTAGTGTGTAGGAAGGGTAGAGGAGGTGCAAGTTTGGTTCATTCATCACTACTACTTTAAAATCTTTAATGCAACATTATATTGTGAATATTTTTTCCATATTATTATTACTCTTTGATGGCAGTCTTTTTATGGGTGTATAGTGTGGATATTTGACCATTTCCCTATTTTTAATGTTTATGTTGTTTCTTTTTTTTTCCCCCCAATATTATCAACAGCGCTAGGAAGAAGAATATCAGTGTCCTCTTGGCTAAATCTTTACTGATATTTATGATGTAGTTTCTGCTTTTCGATAAATTTTTAGAAGGAAATTTGTTGGGTGAAAGGTACATTTTAATGTTTTTGTCCACACAGACACACACACACGTAAACACACACACACACACATTTATTACCTTTATCATTTTCCAGTATTACTTTAAAACATTTTTAAAAGTTTTAATTTTCAGAATGTCAAATCTATCAGACTTCTCTTTTTAGGGTAATTATATGCTTAAAAAAGTGTGTGAGATTTATTTAACTAGTTTTATTCTACTTTTATGTTTTTAATGTTTTAATAATGGAAATTTTATTTAGTTTTGTGTTTACTTTGGCATATGGTATCATACTGGGTTTTTGTAGACAGTTTTGCCAATATCAGTTTTTTTAACAAATAATTTATTCATTGTCCTTAGAAGTATCTTGGTTATTTTATATCAAGTTCTAATGTAAATTTAAGCCTGTTTTTGATCTTTGAATTCTGTTTACTAGGTATATTTACCATGCTATTTAAATTATTATAGATTTACACTTAAATATTTGTCAAATCAATTTCAAAGTCATGCTCTTTTCAGAATTTTTTTTACTGACGTGATTCATCTATTCTTCAAATTGAATATTAGTCTCTTTTCATTAAGCCTTTTAATACTCTGGCTCCTTGGTTACTTTTTGTGCATTGAAATGCCTTATACAGCTTTGGAACTAATGTGTGTAAATTCTATTTTGTGCTTTTAATATTGCTTTAGATACTAGCTACTTTATTTTTTACAGGATCTATTCATGCTTATCCCTTGTCCTTTCTCTTTCCTTTTCTCACTGTTTGCTTAGATCCCTTCTCTCTATTTGCTAGCAGACTCTTTATTACTCTTGCATGATTGGATGATTTATAACCAGTGTAGCCAGTCAGATGCATAGTGGTAGACAGCACAGATAGTGTGGATCTTGCTACTAATAAATAACATTAGTTTGTTGGTTAAAGTTCATCTGTGATCTTCATTTAGCTAACTTCTATTCTCATTATAAACAAAGAGAATTATTTGTTTGCTTTTTCAGAGGACACTTGTGTCATGTTTTTTTCTCCATGTTTTGTGGATGTCGTCATATAGCATTTCACGTCTATAATGCCAGTCTAGATCTCATCATATCATTTTTAGCTCTTCAGTGTATTTCATATAGATATCTTCTTTTAATATTAGAAACATACAGGCGAAACTGTCTGAAAATTCTTCTGACGTATAAAGCACAGGATTCAGCGTGAAAGTATAGTGGGTTCTTTAATATCTTCAGAGAATTGCGATTACTAACACTGTGAGTAATTTTTTTTTTTTCCTTTTCTCACTTGTAGTTGTTAGAGAACAATTTAGAAAATTGCCGCTTTTGTCAAAGCCTGGATGAGTAGGATACAGGCTCAGTCTGGATATGATGACATTAAGAACCCCACAACTTTTCCTAACTGAAATAAGGAATCTATTTTATACTCCATTAAACTGTTACACATCATAAATAATTTATTTCAGCTCTTCTCATCTGTATCGAGGATGATAAACTAGTCGCTGTAAGGATTTTTTAAATGAATGTAACAGCATTCCCTTCTCCTGCCTTGTGTTACTTTCCACCTTCTGTCTTCCTCATTAGAAAGAAGTATATACCTCCTGGATGTCCTTTGTCACCGTAGGCCTAGAATTTGTTATAGAGATCCAGAGAGGATACTTCGGAAGTCAGGTGACTCAGGGCGATTTGCTTTCTAGCTCTCCTGCTCATTAAATACATTATTCCGGCCACAATTCAGTCTTTCTGAATCTATTTCCTCATCTTTCAGATGAGCCATAGGTACTTCAGAGGGCTGCTTTGAGAATTCAAAGAGACGGAAGGTGCTTTGTAAACTGTGATTACTGTGCTGATATTAAAATCTTATGGTTAACTATTCCTGTAGTTATTTTCAACAGTGTTAACGGAGAGTGGCAGATCCACACAAACATTTCACAGTTGGACATGGGAAGTCAAGAGCTGTTCTTGGCCATCTTCCACCTTGTCCTGTTCATGTGCCTCTCTGACTAGATTCTTGCTCTGTCTGGTCACCTTCCTGTCCCAGGTCTTTGGTAGAAGAGTAGCTGGAAAAGCTGGAGAGATAATGGCATTGAAAACAACAAGATGGAGTTTCTAATTATTGGTGTGTCCAGCAATGTAGGTAACCCGGCATCACCAGAAAGCGGATAATTGATTGGTAATGGTGGAAGATTTGAGAAATATAGGTTGTTGAGGAGGATAGAAAGACAGAGAATGAGGAGGTTGTGGTTGAAGAGTTGGAATCTCAAGTTATAGATCTAGGAGCAGCTGTCCCAGGGATGTCTGATGGTCTTAGAAGGGGGTGCTTTGAAGAGGACAAAGAAAGCCATCCTTGTGAGCGGGAAGCGTAGTTAATGCTGAGCAGCAGGGGTAGTCTCAGCGGAGCATAGCCGGGGGCAGCCTTGGGAGTGGAGCAGAGATGTGGATGCCCTGCCAGTAACCACAGCCGTGCCGGGAACTAGCCTAGCGTGAAGCCGTAAGACATCTAGTGCCTTGTTTTAAGTATAGTCTTTAAGGATGACTCTGAATCTAAAAGCCGTTGTCCTAAGTGGTGACCGTGGCTCCTTTTTATGGGTAGAGTCACAAATTTGAGGACAGAATTCAAAGAACTGCCGCCCCACCATAATTTTTTTGGTACATTTGAAAAAATGGGTCATAATGCCTTAGTAGACAGAGTCGTGTCAGAATGGATCAGAACTGGTGTGCCTTAAAATAAGACATCTGTATGATTGGAAAGCATCAGCTTTAAAGTATTTCTAGTTGACATTGGCATTGAGAAAGTGGCTTCTTTGATGGTACTGGCCCTTGGGTCTTGGGTATGGATTCTGGGGTCTGAGATTTCCCCTGCTCTCTTCCACAAAAACTGGAAACTGATGGGTGAATGCAACCACACCCTACTCTCTTCATTTCTGAATAATGATAAAAAGAAAATGTGTACTTTATTCCTTGTGCCCTGATTCCTAGCCTTACTGACACCTATTGAATGTGTTTCTTGACAAGCTTGGTTATTCCCGTAGCGCCCCAACAGTCCATGGAAGATTCAGCAAACCGTTAGGCTGACATAAATAATAGAGTCTGTGCTGTTAGAAGCTGTTACGGTAATCGTGGGAGAAATGACTGCTAAAGGCCTGACGTTGAAGGAAAAGGCAAAATATAAAAAGTAGGAACTGTATTAAAGTACTTCACTGATGAATATTCCCAGCGATGGTCTTGATTCATCCATAAAGCAAAAAACTCAGAAGCACTTCACTACTTTCTATCCAATTGCCTGTAAGGAGACAGGGAAATGAAAGTCTCTGAGGAAAGATTTTCTTTACAGATGGCCACAGATTTAATCAGGGATTTAGGATGCATGAAGGGATAAGCCTCAGTTATATAGAAAATGTGCTTAAATGGAGCACTTTATTTCCCAGGGACACCAGGTAATTGAGTTATACCCCAAATCTTGAACTGTCTAACACACATGCATACACATCTAGCTTCCGTGTGCTGAGAGGTGTTAAATGGTTTGAAAACTGTAATTAAATAGCTGAAATTGTGCCGCAAAACCACTATAAGCATTGCCTCATGTAGTATTTCAGTGTTAAGTGTTAAAATTTGATCTGAGTAACTGTGACTAATCTGGTCTTTATTTGTAACACATTCAAATTAAGAGGCGTATGTTCTTGTTCATGTACTTTCTCATTAGCACCAATATTGCTAATGGGAGTGACAAATGTATTATGTTTTTACCTTCTATCACTCACACCTTTTAGATAGCTAGCTCCTTAGAGGAGGTAATTTTCCATCTGATACATTTATGGAGCTGTGTGTTTAATAGTTTTCCTCAAAAGAGGGTGTGTCCATAGGGATGGTTTATTACTTGATAGGCTCTGGGGAAAAGAGTTTGAATTAATCAATATAAACCATAGAAAAAATTATGATGACAATTAATATAAATGGGGATACCACACTCATTTTTCTTATACATCTTTCAGGCTTTTAAATTTTTTTCTAATTTATTATGAGATTTCAAGGTTCCTCCCCCCCTCCCCGACTCTTGACTTTGTTGCTGGAATATACTCTCTTCATTCCTCCTGTGTAAGTCTTCCTGTTTGTTCAAAGGACTCTGTAATGTTTAGAGAGTGACTGAACAGTGCTTAGTATGTAAAACCAGGTAAACCCATCTTCTTTTTGTGAATACTCACCACATTAACGGCCGATATGTTTCGTCATTGTTTTCTGTCCACCACCTTAGCAAATACTATTTCTTTTGTGAGAAAGGCAGAACGGAATCTGCCCAGGGACTGCCTGTAGCTCCCCATGACACACACTTGCATACACTCTCACACATTCATTCACACTCACCTTGACACACCCCACACCCTGGGGAACGGTGGTTGTATGCTAGCTGGCTTCCCTCAGCTCACCAACATAAACACACACACACACACTCTCTCTCTCTCTCTCTCTCTCACTCACTCACTCACTCACTCACATTCACACTCCCGCACAACCAGGGGGAACAGTGGCTGTATAATCCTCATTCCTCACAGCTCCAGCTCTTTGGGACATGTGTGAGAAGGCCATGGAGGAGCCCTGTCACTCTGGATTGTGGCCTGGGGGG
>NW_006434839.1:7111814-7123534 GCF_000325575.1 Pteropus alecto
TCCTATTTCTAGTTGACACGCACGTTTCCTTGGAGACAATGTTCTAAAGAGTGCTTCGGTTATTTAGAACTACTAAATTTTAATGGGGATCTAGTTCAACTCCATTATGGGTTGGATAAGAACTTGTCTACACTGATTGGGAGTTTGATTTCCCAAAACAAAATTCCAAGTGACCTGTTGGAACAGCCAGTTTCTAAACCGTGTACTCTCTACATCTGTTGTTTTATGATGAGTCGCTCAGGTTGTTTACGTTAGAATAAAGAAACGAGAGTATGAGTTCTTTGTTTTTATCAGCTGTATATCCTTGGGCAAGTCATTTAACCTCCACGAGCCTTAGTGTTTCTGTCTGTTGCCACGATACCTACATCACGGAATGGTCAGGCATGTTATGTGAGATAATGTAGGTACAGGTGCTCGTAAATTGTGAAGAAGGGCTCTAGACAAAAGATATAATTTTTCAATATTTAACGATTAGAAAGAGAAAATAGCTGCGTTTGGCAGGTTTCTAACATGTTATAAATTTTCTCAAGTTGCCACAGGTATTTGCTAGGAGTTTTTTATTCCTGCCATTTTATAAAACCACTCATGTGTTTTGAAGTAATGCACATTTTTTAATGAATTAATTTTCTTAATGGTGGTATGTTTGTAAGTGAAACACCTTACAGTAATAAGGTACTTCAAAGAGGCAATGTCCTTTGACAAATGAAAGATCAGTGAGTCTCTTTACGAAGCACAGTGCAGAAATACCAGCCACCATGTTCAGTCTCAATCAGTAACAGCGTTCACTAATCACAAGAGCTAGTTTATATATGGGGTAAATTGCTGTTTGTAAATTTTGGATTATATTAACTAATACAGCTAATTGCCAGCCACAGACTAAGCATAAGGTTGCTAAAAGCTTCCATCAGTAGCTTGAAGTAGGCACTGCTGCCTAATATTTCAGTCAGTTTGGAAAGTCAAGTAATGACATTATGAATACATTTATAATTCAGGCCAATTTCTTCAAAAATGCATGTAAGTGTTATTACTTTACCAGGAGTCTGTGAAATATGATTTATTTAATGTATTTCAGCCCCCATAATATTAAGATATAATTGAGATGCGAAGTAAAAAAAAAATTGCTTATAGTCAGTATGGTACATGAATCATAGACAAAATTGCTAGTAATTTTAAAGGCACTTAAGGGAATCGTGAAATTTATATAATGCATTCTTATGTTTGGAGAAGGTTAGAAGAACAAGAGTCCAGTTATTTTAGTATTTCAGTCCTAAAAATAAGACTTGTTATTAAACCTCACCGAGATAGCTATATACATGAGCAAATCCAAATCTTTCTGTCCAGTTCTCACTCAATTTTTTATGAGTTTTTCCTTTGAGCCTCTCAGATTTAGCAAAATGGTTGAGTAGCATATAATTTCTGTAAAGGCCATAATCTAGTTTTTATAAACTGTACAACTGAATGAATGACAATATAAATGTTGCAAACATGTTTAGAAGGGAATCAGTTAAATGGTACTTGGAATTTTGATGATTATTGCTTTGAAAAGACCGAAAATCACAGGTCTTGGCTTTATAGTTTAATTACTTGCTTAACAATTGCTAGTGATTCACTAAATCACGAGGCTTCCAAACAAATAACATCAGTAACTGCTGCCATGCCTGAGCAACTCCAATTTTCTTGACAATGGCCACCAAACTGTGTTTAGCCTAATATAAACTGTTAGTTTAACAGCAAGCAATAGGAGTTTCAAGCATGCCATTGATGAGATGCCAGCAAATTGAGCACTTTACCAGTGGTGACACTTATGTCAAAAATAACTTTAGCATGTTTCATTGAAACCAGTTGGAAGAGCAAATATAGTAATTATCCACATCCCTTTTTGATGTTGGTCTTAATAATAATAAGTGCTGTCCAGCTTTCCAGGGCTTCTAATTAATAATTGGTTTTGAAGAACACAGCGTGTAGTTCCTCACAGTGCGAATAAGGCTGGGAAACAGGGCAAGCTTAAGGTCAAGGTCCTCCACAGTTTTATGGGCCAGAGTCAGGGCTTTTGGGGGCAGTTTAAAAGAAGAGCCAGTTGTATAGAAGGAGAGTCAGGCGTCCTGGTGGGAAAGTTTCATTTGTGCCTTATTGACCTAGGCGCTCTTTCCTCGCTGCGTCTTAACTCCGCGGCCTTTCCGTGGGCACGCTGCTCTGCCACCTTACCCTTTTGCAGTGGCAAAGCTCTTTATTTCAAATGGGTTCTTCCAGAATTGGACAGAGTTCCTCAGTTTTTACTTATGTAGTAGCCACGATCTTTTGCTTCAGCGAGAATGATCTTAACCCCCGTTCTTTTCTCCAGTATTTTGCTATTGAAATAATGGAAAAGAAACACGTCAGACCTGCATTTGAGCAGTGATAATAATGCCTAGTATTTATTGAGCGCTTACCCATGCCAAGCACTGTGCCAGGAACGCCACATTTTATTAAGTTGTTGCAACATGAGGCGGTGACATTATTATCCTTACAATAGGAATCGCTAAGGCTTGGAGAAGCGAAACAGTTACCAGTTTGGCCACAGACCCATGCCCTGGGCTACTGTACCACGCCCCGTCTTTAGTACAAATGCGCACTCTTAGCTTAATTGTGAGCTTTACTTATTCAGATGAGCCACTGTGTGAAATATGCTCCTTTTAGGTATAGATGGATATTTAAATTTTTTTTCAAACATTGAGACCCACAATAATTTTTCCTGATGACCCGGTGTACACACACATTAATGGAAACATAACAAATATTACTTGTGATTTATTCTATTTTTTTCTCATTTAAAAAACGCTGGTTATGACCCACCAAAATGATTTCACGGCCCACTAATAGATAGCAGCCTGCAGTTTGAACATCATTGAGAATCAGAGCTGGCCTTGTGGGGCTTACGCTGGCCAGTGAAATCTGTGTTCCGCTGGTTTTACTCTTGCTTATATGCTGCCTCCGGTACTTGCACTTTTCATTTTGTTAGTTTTCTAATTTCCTGAGACTTTGAATAGTTTTGCCAGTAGGCATTTGTGAGTGATTGAATTCTGGGGAAGGATTAATACCTTCCCTGAGGCTCGTCGCATTTCTCCTTTGCCATTTCATCATGGCCCTTTGGGGGTTCCGTGGAGTTTAAATTTCAGGGTTAGACTCGGAACTTGACTTTCCAGAGGCTGCCTTCCTTTCTTTCTGAAGTTTTTCTATGCCAGGCAACCAGGCAAATTCACTATGGCCGTTGAGGGGAACCGAAGTAGAAACATGTTTTCTTTTCAGTTATACCTCTTCCATTTTGTCTCATGTTGTACTGGACACAGTATACCAAACATGTTTTAAATAGAATTGACAAGATGCAGAACAGTCTCGTCTTTGTCATTTTGTATCATTTGTTAGGCTGATCTATCTAAGTATTGGCCAGAAGGTTAGGCTCAGGTTATTTCTCATTTGTCTTTGCCTAGAATGATGAACTGGTAGCCGAGGACTAGGGTCACCTTCCACCATCTCGACATGCAGTGCCCATGTCATTTCATCCCGTCTCTGCTTAAGTGCCTGTTCGGTGCCAGAAGGCTCTAGGACTACAGTGGGGAGCATGGCACAGGAGTCACTGTTCTTTTTGATTCTAGTGGGGCAGACAGAGAATAAATAAGCAAATTTGTGTATAAATATGTACTTTCCAAATGCAGTCAGTATTTGAGGAACAGTAACGTAGAGTGAGATGGAAGAGCACTGTGGGGACTGCAGCATTTCTCTACTTTTCTGGGCCCCACACCCAGGGCTGTTAGTTTCTCCAGGGCCTACACACCCTCCAGAGAAATCCCGAGTGCGCAAGCCCAAGGTCTCCATGGGATTTTCGTTTGGGAGAGGCCTGCAACTCAGGGGGAGGATGCTGGCAGGACGAAGGCCGATGTGGTCCAGTTCCCAGAGCAGTGGCACTGGTGTCACCTGAAGCTGAGACGCACTGAAGCAGACTCTGCATTTTAACAAGACTCCCCAGGTGAATGTGCAACTTAAATTTTGAGAAGTACTGCTAGAATAGTGGTTTTCTACTTGGCTACTGTTGAGAAAGAGTTGGACACCGTAAGTCACTCCCAGCAGAATGACATTCGGCCAAACCTTTAAGCATCTGCCAGCGTGGAAATTGTCAGATGTCCCCGCTTTGCTCACTTCTGCCACTCCCAGGAAGACCGTGCGAAGTACCCTATTCTGCCCTTTTGACACCTCCTTCCCCCCAACTGCGACGGGCCACCTGAAATTAGTGCTTCCCCAGCGTTATTCAGAAGTTTCTCTGGCGTGGCCGAGTCCTGTGTGTCTGTCCCAGCACCAGGCCTGTTCTGTGTCCCTCCGCCCAGACATGAGAGCCCTTCTGCCTCTGGCTGCCTTGCCCAGGGACTCCCCCTTGCCATGCCTGTGCCTGAGTGTGGAATAAAGCTTTAAGTGACTGCTTGGGACCTCTGGCTCAGCTGCAGTGTGTTTTGACCTCTGGTATCTTTCCAGAGAGGAGGAACCTGCAGTCCCATGTGTGGGCCAAGTCAGACTAGGGCCCTTAAAAAATAAAAAGTCTTGTTTCTCAGATGTTACTCCAAATCAGGGAGACCAGCATTTCCGCAAAGTGAGGCCCAGGCTGCAGCACTTTTCAGAGCTCCTAGGAAATTCCAAAGGGTAGGAGGTCAATGATCTTGAGGAAAAACATCCTTTATGTCGTCAGCACCCTCAGATATTTTAGAAGCTACTTATGCTCAATTCTGACTGATGTTTTAAATGTCCATCACTGAACTATACCCTTCTCATGCAAATGCATATGTGCGTAGCAGGCTGAGTACATCATTAGAATTGCGTGGTCCCATTTCTTACAAAACCAGCAGAACTGATGGCAGCAGAACAGAGAGCTCCCAGAGTTGGATTCGAGTCACCGTAGTGAGACTGACGTCGGATCCTGCGGAATATATGTTGCAGCCAATGTGACTCAGGTGATAAGTCGAAGTTCGATAATAGCATTTTTGCATTTGAAAAATAACAGTTCCTTTTAAAGTTTAAGACAATTTTCCCGTCATTGTCCTCTAACTCAGACCAGAATCTGCGTAGCATGTATGAAAGCGATCGAGACCTATGTTTGTATCTGATTCTGAACGGGATACCTGTAGCCCAAAACTTCCGTACGCTGGAAGGTTTTCGTGTCATCCTTGCTTTTGCCTTTATCTTTTCCCGATGGCACAGAGCAGAAAGGATCAGCTGGGAGTCCCTCAAAGCCAGATGATTAAATGGAATTAAGAGAAGGTATTCCGAGGCAGAAACAGTGGTTAGATGAAGGGACTCAGGGGAAAGATTTTTGAGGTCCTTAGATTTTATAAAGTTTGATAGGCCAGGGCTCTAAGCCAGGGTTTGGAAGAGAAACTCAGGTGGAAAAATTGAAAGGAGGTCCCTAAAATTTTGGAGGATGTAAAGAGGAATTTTAGCAGAAAAGGTTTGCCTGCTCATAATGAGCCTGATTTGAAATACTGTCCTTTGAGTACTTTGATATGCATCTGTCGTTGGTCTGCCTTTGACGTTCAGACCCCGGGAGCTGGTCCAGCGTGCGAATGCACTGTAAGGGAACAGTTGGAGATGGCAGGTTCAGTGGTCGTGCGTGACCGTGATTGGCTCCCAAGTTGTGCCGGGCCCATCAGCAGTTCCTTCCAGGGTAGAGACGAAGGGAAGCGCCTTGCTTTTTGCTTTGTCTTAGTGTCTGCATGTCTTTGACAAGTGAACAATAAAACGTGCTGTTTGATTCCAGACTGTCTTGTTTCTTTTCTTTGTCCCTCCTGCCATCTTTCTTTTTTATGTCACGTTACATGAGGTGCTTTCACCTCTTTCCTGACCCTGTGTTCCAGTGCTCATTGGTCGCTCTCACCCAGGATGTGCTCTAATTGGCAAAACTGTAACCTGGTAGCAGCAGTTTGCTATTTCAGTTTCCTAATTGGTGTCGGAGGCTCCTGGTGGAGCCCAGCCATTTTGGATTGATTGATAGATCAGCCGCTGTGACAGCCACGCTTCTGCCTGACCAACAGGTTTATTACTTTTGAAACTAAAAATTAAAATGTTAAATATATCCTGTAGCGTTCATAGCGAGTCTGAAATGACATCCGCTATTTATCGTTAAGGAGCACTTTCAACATTACCTGAAGGTCCCTTGGGTTTACGGCTGAAATTCGTGTTCTGTTTTGTAGCTCGCTTTCATAAAGCGGCGTCAAGCCTGCTGCACAGTGGGTTTCTTCTTTTCAGAAGTAAATGCACACATGGTGTTGAATGTGTGTGTGTTGGGGCGGCCTTGCAGATTCTCACTGAACTTGCAACTTACGAGCCTATTTCTGTTGGTCAGTGAGGATATACACATTGTTAAAGGTGAATTGTTAAACGCAAAACATGATATAAGGTTTTTCGAAAGCCATTTTATGTAGTTGACATTTATGTTGAAAGCATAGCTGAGCATTTCGGCATATGAGTGCAATGTAATGACCATTTACCCAAATTAATGCACGAATTTACAGAAGGCTACAAAATACCGCATTTTAAAATCTTGTTTTAATACTTTGATTATCACATTACATTCCAGTATAATAATACAATGCAGTGATTCTAAAGAGATCAAATATTAATAGTGAGCAAACCTCTTTGATGTTTTTGTCTCCTCTAATTTCTGGAGCCAGTACTTAATCATTTATAGCAGCATTTCTTTTGTAGAAAGGTAAGTTTGAGTCAACCCTTGAGTCAAACAACATTGCGTAAAATATTCTGATACTTATATTATCTTATGTTTGTTTGCATTATACTGGTTTTCCAAAGAACTTTCATATATATATCATCTCACTTGGTCCTTTGAATATTCTATAGTTCAGAATTGTTATTTTACATTTTATTGATGAGAATGAGAATCAGATTTGAGTATTGATGGAACTCGCTACATGGACTGAGTCTAAGGCTGGTGTTTTGTCACAATGACACACCACCCTCTGTGTGCTGAGTGTTGTGTGAGTGTTTTGGGGGTAATGAAGATGACGCAGTCTCTCTTGGTCTTAAATTCTAGTTCAGAAGATCGACACATACAGAGATAGGAACACCAAGTGCTGAGGGGCTGAAGGAATAATTCAGGCTCTGGCGGTGGGGTTGGCTGAGGAGAGGACCTGCCATAATACCTTAGGACAGTATCTGAGCATGTAATGAATTAAGGACCCAAGTAACTGGGTGAGGCCTCCTCTTGCCCTCTCAGTTGTGCACACAGCAAACCTCGACTTCTGTGGCTGTTACAGCCATCATGGAGGAAGCAACCTGTCATGTTTGTGGCAATGAGATCAGAGATTCTCTGACTTTCACATACGAAGCCGAGGAGGTCTCCCTCTCAGCCATCAGGTGTCTACCGGATACCACAAGAAGAAAACCCTCCCGTGCCTAGTCCTATGTTCTGTTTAGTGCTGTCTCGTTGGGTCTGGCCGTAGACCTGGCCATGGTCTGTGCCAAGAAGAGAAAGGTTACTGCAGTATGAAGTTCAGTGACTCGCAGGATGGCGGCAGGCTTCAATTTGCTTAGTGACAAGTTATGTTTCAGATTGTTATGTTTGAAGTACCTCCGAGACATATAGGTGGTTCTGCTTATTTAATAAGTTAGGAACACGGCTCAGGAACCAGGGAGAGCAGCCGAGGATGGAGAGAGTTCTGGGAATCATTCTCAAAGGGATAAAGATCTAGGAGTGGATGAAATCTCCATGACATAGAAGGTGGAGAGAAGGCAAAAGAGAGCAAAGGCAGGATTTTGGCGAATACCCATCTTTAAGTGGCAGGTGGAGGAGTAGCTGCCCAGGAGACTGTGGCATAAGAGCCATCCACAAGGCAAGGACACAGGATTGCCCTACAGCTAACTGAAGAGAACGTGTCAAGAAGTGGGGAGATCCGTCAGAAGTGAAGTTTCCAGAGAGGGCCAGTGGGCTGAGGCCATCGAGTCAGGCAATTATCGATGAGAGGCCATCGAGTCAGGCAATTATCGATTGGTAGCGACCTTGTACACTGTGCAAAAGAGCACTGGAATGAGAACCTGGGTTTCAGATGGTTTATGAAGGAGAAGAAGGCAAAAAGCTGAGGCAGCGATTATTCTGTCAAGAGTTTAATCTTTGAATGAAAGGTGATAAAGAATACGTACCTTGGAAAAGCAGTTTTTTAGGAGGTTTTCTTTTTTAGTGACTGTGCTGCTGAAGCGAGCCCAGGAGGTTTTCTCTAAAGAGATTAATGTGTTTGAGAGTCGAAGGGAAGAAGCCAGTGGCAAGACAAGGACCAAAAGTGCAAGAAGGAGGTGGTGATAAATTGATAGGGCAAAATCTCAGAGAATTTGGGGAGAGGGGGGACGTTCATCGGTAGAAACGGGAGAGGAGAGGGAAGGAGAACCCCTCCTCTTCAGACTGAGAGCAGGAGGGAAGGAAGGGTTATTTGAGGAAATTTAAGTGGGAGGGAGGCAAGTGTCCTAACGGCCTCCATTTTCCCAGTCGTAGCATCGCTGAGATTCTCCGTTCCTCTGTAAAATGCCGAGTGAATTCATTCTTCAGAGGACTGGGGCATCCGAGGTGAATAAGGTCAGACAAGACAGACGTGATGGAATCGCCACCCTCATGTCCTGAGCAGGTGCATCTTCATTGCTCTTCTTACCTGACTGAAGTGCCCCCTTCCTGGCACATCTGACCTGACTTAGGCTGGACTTCTTTTAGTTTTTGCCCTCTGTCTCTGATTTCATTCTCTTCCTGTTGACGGATATTCCCTCTGACCTGGCCTGCCCTTCCTGCTCAGGCCTCCAGCTAAAGACCCCAACCCAGGTTTCGGCCACTTCTGTAACCTGAGTGGGTTCTATGCTGCTAAGAGAGAAAGAAGCTGAAGTTGCCTTATGTTCCCTTTTCTCAATTCATTGTATGACTCAATACGTTATACGAATCCATGGATATAGTAGAAGATCCTTCAGGATGTGGGTATTCTTGACTTTAGGAACTGATTACGATACTTCTTGGGAAAGATGAGACCTTTAAAAAATTTTGAATGAAGTCTCAAAGATGTCTGACAGATTTGTTTTCCATCAGATTGTTTTTTTCTTGCTGAAACATACTTTTGAGTTTTACTTAAGGCTGAGTTCTTTCAGTTCTTCTGAAATCTAATCTGACTTTCTGACAATAGAAATGGACATCCAATTCCAAAAATAGCCTTAAATTAAGGATTGTCAGATTTTAAACAGTTTAATAGATATGTGAGTGAAAGCTCTATTTTAACAGCGTCTTTCAATTTTTTGAAAAATAACACTTGTTTTAGAAATTCAAGCTGTTTTAAACCAATTGCTTCTCTGCCACTTGGCAGCAGCTGTTAGACACTGTTATAAACGGCCTGGCAAGGTTCAGTGTTGTGAACTTGGAGGGTCTCAAGTTTGTTACATATCTTATCACGTTATCAATTTTTTCCTGCATTTACGGCTATGTGTAAACGGTTTCATAACTCCCCACCTGGATTGGGAACAGTTGGTTGCTGGCTGGCGAGGAGTTAGAAGTGAAGAGAGAGGTTCCAGAGTCTTGGCGTGTGCATTCAAAGCAAAAAAGATGACCCGTTTTGTTTCATTGTGGTTAATAACGACAGCTGAGGAAGGAAGGGGACAGAGTATCATCAGTTTGTAAAAATTTTGATTTTCCTTGAAACTACTGTTTATACTACATGTTGGGGAAGAGGCAGACATCTGTTTCATAGGCTTGGTTGTAGGGGGCTCTTAACTGTGTGTGGTTCTGACCTGGGGGTCGTGGGCTTGTGTGTAACCTGTGTGAAGATAGATGTGTGTCAGTAAAGTGTGCTCCCTACAGTTCTGTCATACTTTGGATTCTAATCAGTGAATCCACATCCCATAATATAGAGAGCTGCTTATAAAAGGATAAATCATTTGAGATTATTGATAAGCAAGATGGACACTGATATTTGCTTAAAATAAAAAGAGCCGCGTGTCAGAGGTACAGCTTACAGGATGCATTCCCAGACATCTTCTCTTTGCTCGTCACAGATTCCTGTGGATACTTCCTTTTCAACCTCTGTGCTCCCCGTATACAGTCTCATCCACATCCATGGCTCTAGCCTTCAGCTGTAAACCAGCAACCCCAGAATCTCTCTTCTCAGGCTGTATTTTTTCAGCACATAACATTAACCAGTCTTCTATTCCACCTGCCAGCTTTGCCAGTGACTGGGGTTCTCTTTCTCCGTGAGGAAGACCACCGTCCTTATCAGAAATCCGGCAGTCTTCCTTGCCACCCTCTCACCTTTTCCAAACTGCTGTATTCAATTCCTTATAACTCTATAACCCAGACTTGCTGCCACAGACTTTGTCCTGGGCTTCATGACATCTAGCCTATATTTCTTCAAACGTATCCCAGCTAGTCTCCGTGCCTCCGTGTTGCACATTGCCTCTGGGGCAGTTTATCTCAAGTGAAACTCTTATGTGTTACTCTCTTGCAAGAAGTCCTACAGTGGCAGGCTGTGGGCTCCAGGTAAAGCTGCAGCTTCAGTGTGGTACTCAGGGCCCATCTCTGTAGTCTGCCCGGGGCTTGCTTTTGCTGCCTCGTCTCTGGCCATATTTCTAAGTGCAGCTCAGATGCCACTGCCGTGAACCATTGGTAGGTTGCTGGACCTACTATGCTCTTTCATGCTGCCATCCCTCCGAGCTTTAATGCATTTGCTTTTGATTATCGGTCTACATCTTTTCCCCCTAACTCTTTCCTGAGCCCCATCTTTTGGTAACACTTTGGTTAATATTTTCCATCCACGATGAAGTTTGTGATCCTTTGTCTCTCTTGCTGCTCCGCTTCCCCAGTGGACAGTGAGCTCGTAGAGGACAAGGGCTGTGTGTTGTTCCTGTGTTAACTCCAGTTCTTCGCGTCGTATCTGGGAGTCACGAGTATGCAATGGATGTTTGTGGAACATTGCACAGTCTGAGGCTGCACAAATATTCAATAACTAAATGACTCATTCAGGACTAGAATTAATTACAACTAACTCCAGGTCCAGAGTTCTTCTGCTCAAGAGTATCTATTCTACTTTCATATACACCAATTCTTATCTATCTATCTATCTATCTAGCTAGCTAGCTAGCTATTTATTTATTCATTTATTTTTAAAATTAAGTTTATTGGGGTAACATTGGCTAGTACTATATATAATTTTCAAGTATACATTATATTCTATATATGCACTGTACTGTATATGTACTGTATGTTCTATTGTGTGTTTACCACCCGAAGTCCAGTATCCTTCAGCTACCATATATTTGACCCCCTTTACCCCATCTTCCTTCCTCTTCCTCTTCCACTCCCCTACCCTCTGGTAACCACTAGTCTGTAGTTCGTGTCCATGAGTCTCTGTTTGTTTGTCCTGTTCATTTGTTGCTTTTAGGTTTATATCCCACACACCTATAAGTGATATCATGTGACTTTCAACTTTTTCTATCTGGCTTATTTCACTTAGTATGATTATTTCAAGGTCCATCCATGTAGTTGCAAATGGCAGTATGTCATCTCTTCTTACGGCTGAGTAGTATTCTATTGTATGTACGTGCCACAGCTTCTTTAGCCAATCATCTATTGTAGGACGCTTTGGTTGTTTCCATGTACCGATTCTTCAAAAAATAAGTCATGATTCAACTGACCAAACCTTTGGTCTTGGTTGTAAAAAAAAAAA
>NW_006434839.1:7123549-7127026 GCF_000325575.1 Pteropus alecto
AGTGGGGGAGAGAGAGTATTGATGTTGAAATGGCTCATTAGTATGGCTGGGTGCTGGTAGGTTGTGCCAATGGTGAAAAATATCAGCCACAAATCTTTTCAGAAATATATATAAATAATACAAACTTAGTTAAAACTTCACATTACTATCCTGAGGGTGTAGCTAGGGTTACATGTCCCCTGTGAATAATGCATTTAATTAAGTTTAATTTTAATGTTTACAGTCAGGAACTAGACAGATTTATTGCCCAAGAATATTTATATCTTACAAAGTAGTAAATTGTTGCTAGAAAGTAGTAATGAAATTCAGTCCTTTTGAAAGAACTTCCAGAATCACAGTAGTGTAGGGTTAATCCATGATGTACTGTGGTTTGGACCTGCAACTTTGCAGCATAATCAGCTTCTTTTAAAATTAGTCTTACTTAAGTGAAAAATTGCCTCCCACCTATTTTTTAGAATCTCTCCGCTTTCTAATGGGGACCAGAGTGATTTCTCCCACATCCTTTCTCTCTGACCTGTTCTCCTCTTTACTCCATTATTGTCCTTTTTTTTTTTTTTTCAATCTCACAAGGATTGTTTTGTGTTTTGAGAATTTATTTTTCTCCCTGAAACTTCCCCACCCTTTTCCCTTCTGCACAGAGAAATTCAGAGAAAGAATAGCTCTTCTTTCATCCATTATGAATTATTTTTCATTCGAGCATGTCATCTTGCTTTTTTGTTCCAATGGAGATCAAAGGGGTTCAGGTTCACCACCAGTGCTCAGCAGTTCTTTTCAGTTCTGGACCTTAAAGAAATAGGATCCAGTTTAATTTGTTGCAGCCTTAGATCTTTCTCAAGGCATGTGGCACTCAGATGGCTGGGTATTACTGCATGCCGTGTGTGTGCGTGCGTGCATGTGTGTGTGTGTGTGTGTGTAGAAACTGAGAGAGCTGGAAATTTGGTACTTCATGTTCTTTGCAATGTGTATCCTGAATAGACACATCTCAAAGGAATGTGTTTGTGTTGAAATATTACTTGTTTCTGTTTAAACCAAGTTGGGAGTCCTTTGAAGATCCTTCTTTAAAAATAGCTACTCCATAGTTTGAATGTTGGTGTCATATGAATTTCGAATATTCCACACTTGCTTGGCTTTTATTACTTTTTTATTTTTTTTTTTCACGAAGTTAAAAAATTTTCAGTTCATTACTATGACCAGAACTAATTTGTCCCTTTTAAATGATGAATCTCCGTTGTTTGGTGTCTGATTGTTTGTAGTCTTTGGAATTTCTGTATTTTTCTGAAAGCAGCCTAGTCTCATCATTGTCAACCAGTCTCACCCTTATCATGGACCTTACTCTCCTCTAAATGCCAAAATTTTTTTTGCCACCATCCCTTATTTCTCCAGTTATGGTCAAAGTCTCATCTTCCTTCCAATTGCATGGACTATCTACTCCAAGATTTATAAGCCAAATGTTATTCTTACGGTTCTGATGAATGGCGTAGTTTATCAGTGTTATCTGCAAAGGATTGCAGTATTCTTCAGAAGTCTAATACCCATTCATTTATTACATAGAACTAATAAATATTTAAACAATTCAACTATGTATGCTTAATTATTCCTTCTCCTTCCCTAAATGACATTGAACTTCCCATGTATTCATTTCTTTTTTATCATTGGGTGGCAAAAGCATTTTAATAAAATTTTCAAGGACTGAAGGCCAAAAATGTTTCCGGTCACTGAGTGGGCCTAACTCCTGTTGACAAGGCATATTTGAGAATGTTGTGTTGTTTTGGATGTAGAACTTGGGTTCTGATTCATGTCTTACTTTACATCCAGTTTTATGCACGGGGATCTGAAGGCACACAAAATTCTTGTGTAGAGCTAGACTTACAAACTCTGACACCCCTGTTGCTAAGAATGAAAAAAAAAAATCTTATTCGCGGTCAGTACTATTTTCTAGCTGGTTGCACTTGCCAGAAACCTGGCCATTGCTAAAATGGAATAATTAAAAAATTTTTTCTTCTCTCCAAATATTTTACATATTTATTTCTATCTATGTCTTATCTATTCTATCCACATGGAAAAAGCAGGTTTAGTGTGTCCAGCCACACGTAAATCTGTCTATAAATGCATAGCCACACTCTGTTCAACTGTTGAAACACAAAGACATTTAAAACCAACTAAATTATCAACTGAACTTTTGAAAAGGATTATTAATGAAAAATTTTTGGTAACTGAACAAAACAATAATTTCTTAGAAGATTCTGTGGGTGTATTTGAACTTTGAATGTTTGCTATGACATTGTCGTGACAATGTCATGACATGTTTGAAAGGTATATGTTTTGTTTTGTGTTTGAGTACAAAGTAAGCGTAACACTTCCCATAATCATGGATGAAATAAATTTAAAGAAGCAAGACTATTTAGAATGAAGTTTCCTCATTGTTGGCCAAGAGATATGATATAGAAAAGTATGAAGTAGTAGCTCTGTTGGTAGGTTGCCCCATACTTAAAATACAGGGTAGCTGTTTACAAGCAGACATAAGATAAAGCTGATTCTTAACTGTGGCTAAAACCCTGAAAGTGAATAAAATTTTCTAAAAATTGGTCAAGCCACTTAAGTGGATGGCGAATGCAATCAAAATAATTTCGTGCTCAAGTGAAAAATATGACTCATGCCTTTCAAAGCCATACTGGACATTTGATCAGAGTTCAAATATATCAGTAGTACCTGCTAGTAAGTTAGTATTTTTTTTTTTTTCCTTTTGCTAGTGAGAGGAAGAGAAGCAGGGCTGTCGTATTGAGACCTCTTAGTGAGTAAGCAGAGCGTGGGGTACGGACCTGGCGTGGACTCACATCAGTGAGTAACACTGCAATGGGGTATTGGCAGTTTTCTAAAACTCTGTGGCATTCTCTTTGCTGTTTGGGCTTTGGATGAGGTGAACCAAATACTGATGATTAACAAGCAGAATTGGGTTTAGTGGTAATATTAGTAGTCTTGCTCGGGAGAGGTCACATTTAATGCTTGCGAACAGATTTTTGAGTCCGGAGAGATTTGCTCAACCACTTTCTTCCTTCGTAAGGGTACACCTGTGCCATCCCCACCCTGTGTCTTCGCTTTCACGCACAGGTCAGTTCCTTACCCGCAGGTAGCTCCACGCGCCCACTCACACTCACCCTAAGCCGGTTCCTCCTCTCTAACTGTCCTGTCTCTTGCCTACCAAGTTAGCAAGTTTTTTCCTTTACCCTCTACATTCTGTGATGAGCTTACGAACGCCGATCCAGGCTACTAGCTCAACTACGCACATCACGGAGAAGATGCGGAAGTGAGGCCGGGCTTCTTCGCTCCCTCCGTGTACTCTTTTCGAGCTGTGCATCTTCAGCAGTCATTTATTCTTGCTGAATCTTTGTGTGCTCCTCTGAACAGAGATGTGGCTTGAAAGGGAGGCTTTCTCAAGTCCTTCGAAACTATGAAATTCTGTCTCTGGAAGTTGTCTGT
>NW_006434839.1:7127051-7152711 GCF_000325575.1 Pteropus alecto
AGACCTTTCACTGACACAGCGTCAGCAGCCTCTGACTTGGTGATAAGAAGTCCGCTTTAGGCTTTGCAGCGGCCTCAGGACCATTTGCTAATGAAAAAATACATCCAGAATTCCAAACAACTGCCTTGAACTTAGTCTTCGAAGCATGATTTATATAAGCCTTTTTTATGCTTTTTGTTTGTGCATATCATATTTTTCTGTTTTGTGGTTAGTAAAGGACTCAAGCTCTTCTTAATTTCAGTTTATTTACCTAAGGTTTTGACATCTCCTTAAAGAAAGCACTGATTTTATTTACTATTTACTTTTAGGATGAGGCTACTGTGCAGAGATTTGTAGATTATTGATCTTATTTGGAAAAGAACTGTTTCAGGGGTGAATACTGAAACTTGTCCTAATGCTTGGAATTTACTTATTTTTATTACGTTTCTTAAATGAAATTTCAGAGCCTGGAGCAAAGTAGTGGTGTAAGTATATTTCAGGAATATGTAATTGGTTTGAATTCTTTGCTAGAGAAGAATTTTATAAAATTAGGGTATCATTATAAGCAGAGTTTAGCTTTTTGCTTGCGTACATATAGACCCTGAAATCTTTTCAAAATTGGAGTGGTAATTTACTCAAATATGATACTATTAATGCTAAAATATTATTCAGGCTACATATATGACTGTTTCCTGTCTCTTGTTCTACATTTAATGAGTTTTCATGGTTTTTGATGCTCCATGGTGTTGATTTTTTATGAGAAAGCAGGAGTAATTGCTGGGAAAGAACCTCTAGCCGAAGGAGCCCGGACGTTGATGTGACTGCAATTGCCATTTTTTTGCCCAAACAGCTCCTGTTACTGTACTTCTTACCCAGCCAGTAAGTGTGGATAAGAGGGCAGAAAAGAAACGATGTTTAGAATTATCTTTCTTATATGCTTTCGACAGTGTAGCTGAGCTGTATTGCGATATATGGTTTGAAAAGCTGTTTTCATGATAAACTACGGGGCTGGATTTTTAAAAAGGGAATCTGCGAATAGCCATTTTTTTTTTTTTTTTTAAACCTGAGAACATTTAAAAAATATTGATGTATGAAATGGTGGAACAATTAAGTGAACAATGATTATGTTCTTATTTGGGGACATAGCAAGCCTATGATTCGATTTGAAGTGACAACCACATGAACACGTGTCGGACGGGCCAGATACTGGGCAGCGATATTGGGCAGCCATGTTGGGCACAAAACAACTTGCCTCTAAAACACACAGGAGCATTCTGTCAGTCTCCTGGAACTCCATAAACTATATTTGCTTCTCTTTTTTCAGGACAACAAATAAATAAGAAAACAAACAATAAGTAAAACACAAGTTAGGAAACAGTAACCTCTCTTTGACTCACATTTCTTAGATTTAACAAGAATAGTAAGTTGAGAGAACATGTTGACTTTCATTGTGTGTTTGGTCATTTAGAAAACTAGTACTGTATTTAGATCATCAATTTCTGTGTTTTGGGAGGAGGACTTGCGTGTCAGATAAGCATCTTCTTTGTATCGCTATTCATTTTCTTCCCCAAAGAGCTGGGAAGACTGGGTTTTCTAGGTTTTTTGGTTGAAGCACCATTTTTTCTTGTTAGAGCAGGGGTCAGCAAACTTTTTCTGTAAAGGGCCAGATAGTAAATATCTTGGGCTTTGCATGCCATACAGCTTCTCTTGCAGCTACTTAACTCTGTCATAGTGTGAAAGCAGCCATGGACAATATATAAATGAATGGATGGAGCTGTGTTCCAATAAAACTTCATTTCCAAAACAGATGGTGGGTAAGATTTGGCCCTTGAGTGGCATAGAACACAATTCGTCAAAGCTGAAGAAGACATCTTTGCCCATCCAACAGTGTCACATGGGCTACACAGAGTTTAGTGTGTACCATATGCTCTCATTTGCTGTTCATAAAGGTATGTGAATAAAGGGAGCCAAACAGTAATCTGCCTTGAGTTCGATATTCTTAGATCTTTCCCTGTCTTTGCCTCTTGAAAGCTAGAATTAACTGCAGACTAATTTTGGAAACATATGGCTGGATTTGGCCAACTTGAAAAGTTTATAGCTTCCTAGGAGGGTATTAGATCACTTATCTTAGGGTATGGTTTAGCCAAGGAAGAGTAAACAATTTATGTATGATTTTTCAAAAACCCAAATATCTGCAATAAGAGTGAAACCACAGGTGGTGGCAGTGGCGGTGGTGGTGATTCAGATACTGTGTAACTCTTATCAGAACTCCACAGAGTCGACTTAGTAGATGTTAAACAACTTCCATCCCCTCATAAGTGGTCTGGGGCATCCATGGCCCGTTGGGCTCATCACTGGTGGACTTCCTGACATTTTATGCGTTTCTTACTCGATCAGTTAAGTCAGATGCTTACTGAGAGTCAGTTGTGTTTGTTTGCAAACCTCTCTGTGTCAGTTGTGTTTGTTATTGCATACATTAATTGAAAGTCATGTCTTCTGTTGCTATTTGTGTGAAAAATAAGGTGAGTGCTTTGGAAAGACTCATAAAGGTGATTTACTGAAAACTTGCTATTGAATTAGGTATGGTTATGGGTGAGAGAACTGTGGGAAGGATTGGGGCAGGGATCTAAAAGGAGCCTGCACTCTGGGTGCCGTATGAGGGTCTTTTGGTTCTTACCCACCTTTAAGGAAACCAGTTGAAATTTACAGACAATCCATTATGAACATTACAGGGCACTCGGCTGGCCATACTTGAAGAAAAGGGCTCACTCTTGTATCAGACAATTGGCAAAGAATTTGTATTTAGATATTTTATTGTAACTTGATGTATAAAGGACATATACATATATCTTTTGTTTTTCATATTGCTTTAAAAGTTTCATTTACTGGTCCTAACTGTATCTAAGTGCTTCTGAAATGTGCCACACACTGTGCCAGAGCTTTGCATAAAGTCTCTTACTTAATCCTCATAGCAGCCATTTGAAGAGAGTTCTGTTATCTTCACTTCAGTAATAGGGAATGTAAGGCTTAGGTAGCCCATGTAATTTTTCCCAAGGTCCTTAAGCTGGTACATGTTACATCTGAGATTCAGTATTCTTATCTCCCTAACTATACCACTCTGCTGTCAGTAGCCAACTCGAGAGTTTTGAACATAGTTTTCGAATGTAGCAGTTGGTAAGGTCTTGTTATGAATTGCCAGACTAGTCTTGATTAGAATCAAAACTGGAGGTTGTCAAAGAGTGAATTAGCTTTAGTCGGTATAGGAAATATAGAAAAAGCTTGCCTTAAATCCTAACGACATTGTTTTTGTATTTTTATTGCATTCTGCTCCTCTTTCCTCTTTTGTTTGGTCACATACCTACTTGGAACAAGTATATCGTTTTTACCTATTAAAAATGCTTTTAGGCATATGACTTCATTTGATTCTCAAAAGAAAAGTAATAGGACAGGCATTGTTAGCTCCAATTTTTAGAGGGAGAAACTAAAGTTCAGAGAATTTAAATGAACGGAGAGAGATGTGGAGTTGGAATAAGATGTAGTTAGAAGAGGTCCACGTTACAGGTGAAAAACTGGATAAGGAAATCTTTTGCTGTACGATACAGATATTTAGTTAAAAGAAGAAGTTGAGGGGTTGCTGTCTCCTGGTATGTGTGCAAGTATGATATGGAGGATTACGACTTGCTCTTTTCTAGCTACATCCGAGCATGGACTTACTTTCTTTTTTTTTTAAGTATTCAATTTCAGGAGGAAAGATTTAAGTTAAAGACTGGAGCTAGTTCTGGTAGAAGGAAAGTCTGTGGGTTAATCTTCTCTGCGGGCTTCTGTAGAACAGTTGTAGATTATGTCCAGATTCAGAACAATAAACTAGCCAATCAAGTGCAAAGTTCTACAGTTATACATATTTATTTTACTGTTTTTAAACAACAGCGAAATCATAAACTGGAATGCAGCCTGTAACATTTGAATGCCCTCAAAATAAATTATATACTTAGATTTTATTATAAATGATTTACTACCATGTTCTTTTTATTTGAGGAAAGTAAAGAATGGTGATATGTAACAATGTATTTAGAAAGAGGCTTCTCAATAGTTTCAGTTACAGCAGTTTGTATCCTTTCCTACTGAGTGATTTAGTTGTTATTCCTAATTCTCTGAAAGAACATTTTAATGGTAGACCCAGACAGCAGTAAACTGATTAGGATGAAGAATTGAAGACGAGATAATGGATAAAAGTTAGAAGTATGTGAAATTCCGGAATAAGAAGTATTGCTTAAGTAGATCATAAGGAAATAATTAGAAAAATAATCAGTAGACAAGAAACACTAGAAATCTGCTTCCAGGAGGAGGCTCAGGAATTCACTGGACTATATCACCCATGTGTGTTAATTCTGTAGTGTGAGATTCTAGAATGACAATGCTAATTTGACTTAACAGAAAAAAAAAAACAAAAAAACATTTTGCTTCCTGGGAGAAATTACTTTTTTATATAATTGTGTTCATCACAATTAGTACTATTATGTGAGTAATCAAAAGCACCACGATTTTATTTTATTTGTATTGTTATTTTTATATTGTGTCCTTAGTACCCTTTATTCCCCATACTTACAGAATTAAAAATTAGAGGAACAATTAAAAGATTGGAGAGGCAGCAATGTGATCAAGCATACTTGAAACTAATTTAAATAAATAATTTGTTTTAAAAAAAATTCACATTTCAGCATCCACAAATAAAGTTTTAAGGAGCTCCAGCCAGAGAGAGAGAGAGAGAGAGAGAGAGAGAGAGAGAAACACACAGAATGTATTTGCTAAATCAGAAATAAGGAATTTTTTTCTCTAAGGTGCTACTAATTACCTGGAGGAAAAAAGAGATCAGACCACAAGTAAGGTGGCAGAGGCGGGATTAATGCTTAGGAAATTTTAGAGTCGGAAATACGAAATACTCAGCTTGACCTCTTTTGTACTTCAGAACAAAAGACTCTGATGCATCGTATTCATTTTAGCTCACTAAGGGCAAGAACAAAAAGCGAAGTAGTAGAAGTGAGGAGGAAGAAGAAATGATCAAAGGGAAAACGAGACACGAGAGAAGAATGAGATTTATGATAAGTGGCAAGATCGGTAAGGGAAGGAAAGAATAGGCCAAAGACTCCAAAAGGAGACGCCAGAGGAAAAAAGCGAGGGAGCAGTCCCCAGTAGTTCTGGCACTTTCTCATGCTCCTTGGCCCATGCTTCTGCCCTCGAACGTGGCTCCGTCTGTTTAAAGCTTTGTCAGAATTGCCCTTTTCTTGACCCTGTGTTGAGAAGCTTAATCATGTCATCACTGTTCTTACCTGAAGTCCCTTCCTCCTTGTCTCAGCTCTCATTCCTCGTCGCTCTCCCAACGGATGCTCCCAAAGCTTGCGAAATATGTAGGACTTTAGAGTATCTTTTGCTGAATTTATCTTTCTCTTCTCTATTTTATCTTTGTCAGTGAAGCTTTACTCCTCGTTGTTTCTAAATGGATGTATTTAAGTAAGACGATTACACATTATTTTAGGGTTCCTGTTCCCCCTGCCCCAGCATGCGCACACGCATGCGCACACACACTCACACGCACACCTGTCAAGTAGGGTGCACTGGGGTTGACATACCTGCCTCCTTTTCTTTTTTCAGGCTTAGTGGTTTTGAGAACGTTAGAAGGCCGTCGTCGGAAGAAGGAAAATGTTTTTATGTTTTGTTGAACTTTAGGACATATCTATCACAACAAGTAAACCAGGCCGTACATTTTAAGTTGAATAATGGTTTTTCCTATTTTGTGGGAAAATACATTTCCTATTGATTACTCACATAATAGTGCAAATTGTGATGAACACAATTACATGCAGAGGGTTAGATGATGGAGGTTGTAATATCATTTCTGGATATTTGAGACATTAGTAGGTATCACTGTTCAAGTAAACTGACATGCATAGCCCTTCCTTTGGTTGGATGCTATATCTTAGAGTAATCACAAGTTAGCTCGTTGCCCTGATTTTCAATCAAACAACCGAAATACATTGTTCAGAAACACCCGGTTTGCTTATATTGCTGCTCACCAGTGTGATCTCACTTTGTAGCTGCTTCCAAGCAGGTCACAGTGATGTCGCATCATTCTCAATTATCTTGCAGGCTGATGTTAAAGACGTTCTCCCCTTCCCTATGCTCCCGGCCACTTGGCCTTGACCCATTGGGGTGTCCCTGCGCAGATTCTACTGTCGTTAATTCTCTACCCATGTTCGACCTGGGTATGACATGGCATGGACCTAGCATTCAGGGCAAGGGTTTATGCTTCTGACCTGCTTCTTGGGACATCTTAGCCATCTTCTGAAAAGATGATCTCTTCATTGGAAGAGTTTTAACTTATTGACCATACCTTAGAAACCAAAGTTAGATGTTAAAGGATGCTTTTAAAATCAGGAAGCTAGTTAAAATCACAAGAGAATCCAGGTTAGTTACCTTGATTCTCATTTTAAAGGTGGCGTGCTAAACAGCATTTCAGTGAAATATCTGAACAAATATTAAAATTTAGATGTTTAAAAGTTTATATCTCAGCCATGGTTTTTCTAAGGTTGGAGGTTTTATATAGTAGTCTTTTGTTTAGGATAAAGGCCTTAAAATTTAGTGTTAGACCATTAGCACATACGAACTTTTTGACTGAAGGACATGGGTGCTTGTGTCAAGCTGAACATAGGGAAAACGAGCAGCTGTATTTTCCTTACGGCAGCGTCATTCTCTTACACACCAGATTTTCGACCGTAGGCTGACCCTGATGGTTAAAGAAGATAATTCCTATGTTTACTTTAGTTTATAATACTGTACTGCATATTTGAAAGTTGCTGAGAGTAGAGATAATTCCTATGTTTGCTTTAGTTTATAATGCTGTACTGCATATTTGAAAGTTGCTGAGAGTAGATCTTAAAAGTTCTCATCACAAGAAAAAATTGTAATTATATATGGTGATAGATGTTAACTAGGTTTATTGTGGCGATCATTTTACAATATATACAAATATCGAATCGTTATGCTGTATACCATATAATGGTATATATCAGTTATGCCTCAATTAAAAAGAATTTCAAATACCTCATGATATATCCCAAATTTCCTTCTTTTTCATTAAATATATTTTCCTCTTTAATTTTATTTTAGAACAGGATGTTTGACATCTTAAATGTATCAGTGGCCTCTCTCCAAATGACATGGCTTCCGTGATCATGTCTCTTTGGAGATTTTCCGTGTCATGGCTTCCCGGTGTGCACTGTGTCACTTCTTATGCGTCGCCCCTGTGCTTTGGAGCATGGTTTGTTCTTTTGGGTTTGCAGCTCGCTGTCCTCTTGCTAGAATTTATACATTCACTTTAGATGATATTTAGAAAGTGCTCGTGGGAACATAACTGCCATTCGGCACTTGTAGGCGCCTGTTACCTCCCACCTGGGTCCTTTCAATGGTCCCCTTAATGGTTTCCCCTCTGGCATTCTCCCCTCTTCCTAATTCATCCTATACGCCAAGATTAATCCTCCTAAAGTACTGTTTTCATCTCACTCAAAAACCGTTAGAAGCACCCCCATGGCCTGCAGGATCAAGACCAGACCTCCCAGCCAGTTAAGTCTTCCTGCAGCCTCGTTCCTGCTTGCTTTCTGGCCCTCTTACTATAATTCCCTCTTCAGCTGACGTCCTTACCGAGGCCTTCTGTCTTCTCCCCTCTGTATCTCTGTTTGTTGTCTCTTACTGTGGCCTTTGACTCTTATCTCTGCTCATCTAAATCCTACTCATCCAGCTGTCAAGTTCCAGTCCAGCTGATCAGATTCTTTATTTTCCTTGCAGCATGTATTACCTTTTCTTGTGATTGGTTGTTTATACATCCTGGGCACTGCCCTCCACCCTGGTTCGTAAGTTCTTGAAAAGCAGCATTCGTAAGCAAGAATGGATTATTGCTAATTTTATACCTCTGTACGTAAACTGGAGCTTTAGGATTGTGATTTATGGTCACTGAGTGAAATGCAATTAATTGGCTCGTTATTTTTTGTATTCTACCATTTCTTAGCACAGTGTCAGAAGATCTTCATGAATAGGTTTCATTGAGTGTTTGTTGAATAAATAAATGATACATTAGATTTATTTTGTTCTTCAGATAGAAACTTTTTTTTTTTTTTTTGGCATTTAAGTTGACACGTTAGCATGTACATAGGATTGGATTTACTTCTTCTGGACAGGAAGAAACACATTCAGAATGCCCTAGAGTCATTTCTGGACTGTCTTGAATTGTGTAGATTGCTTAAGTCATTGCTATGTGCTTAGGTAGAGCTGAGTAAGTTGGTGGCCAGGTCCTTCTTCTAACCAAATTGGAAAAGTTCTCTAAAATGTTGCAGCAACTATTTGGAAAATAGATCAGTTAACAGTTTCGTGTTGCATGTTATCTCTTGAGGATGCAGGCTACCTCAGGTGACACAAAGCTCCAGTAGGACAAAGGATAGCTTGTTGCAGAGATCAGCTGAGCAGTCTTTTTACAGATATTCAGCCAGTTGTCAGCTCTTCCTTAATCGTGACATCATTGCTGCTTGTATTTATCTGACACCAGAGGAAAAATATAAAGGAGAAAGATAGGGGGACTTGGGAGGGATTTTCTTCAGCACTTAAACAAACCAGGCTTGTCACACTGCAGGGGCACTGTGTCTGGTTTTAATAATCTCATGTATCACTTGAGTTTATTATTAGTAAAATATAAACCTATTTCTTAGACTTTTTTTTTTTTAATTTTTGAGAGGATTTCAAGATGTCACTTATGCTCTTCTTTCAGAATGGTAGTGGAAGGAGGTGTTAACTTGCTAAATGTCATTACACTGCTTGTTTTCAGTTTCAGATTAATAGCAGGTGGTAGCCATTTTTCAAAGCAAACAGGCTGTCTTTTTAGTTCAGTTAGTAAAAAAACACTAATTCTTTGCTGTAGCCTGAAATATTTTGTGCAAGGTGACAAATGGCGAGGATCACAGAAAATTCAATATTTAAAAAAATAGATTAGCTGGCTAATACTGTAAATTTTTAAAGGACCAAACCAGAACTTTCGGCAAAATATTTCTTTTACTATACTAACTGAGTTACTCATCTTGGTATTTATGCTTAATGAATATATCTATTTTCACTGAATATATTTTCATGCAGATCTTTTGATTTATGGTCTATAATATCTTTGTCCACTTCTGCAGTACTCATCTCAGATAATGAATGCATCTGGAAACAAATTGCATCTTAAAACTATAGACGATCACCAATGCAAATGAATGCTTTTTAACGCACGCCGGAACGCTTGTTTGTAGGGGGAAGATCGGTGAGGTTATGTTTGGAATAGTAAGATTTTTTATTTTTGGATTTTTTTTTTCCTTATTCACGAGCAGGTATTTAAGAATAACTGAAATGTTGTTTTGGTATACCAACTTTAAAATATGAATTAAAGTAACCTGAATTCTATTCTTAACTCATGACTAACTAGCTTTCTGACCTGATGAGGGTTGAGTTGTTCCAGGATTAGATCTTTAGCATCTGGAGACTTTAGTTTCTAAGGTATATTCATGCTTCCAACATATATGGTTCTTTCTCCTCTTGTCTGAGTATTTTTGATAGCTGATCAATATGGCATCAAATGTCATTCACGGTTTGTCATTAAGAACATCATTTTACATGCGATGTAGTTGGTTTAAGAGGCTCGAGGGTGGGGGCCGCTTTCCTTTGGGCTGGAATCCGATCGCTTAGCTCCTCAGTCTGAACACAGTTGCCAAGAGCTTCCTAGCATCTGATCAAGTGATGGATGAATGGAAATCATACTCATAAGAGGTGGATTTTTAAGCCAGAAAGATAACATATAATTAAAATGATAGTCATAACCATAAAGCACACAGGATATCATGTCAAACAGTTAATAATACTCTGATTTCCCAGCAGGCAAAACCAAAGCAAAATCATACAGTTGCTTTCTATTCTTGGGTCCAAACATAGAGAAGGGTCTGCCTGCTGAGCCCTAGTGGGAAGAGTCGGAAATTTTATATTCACAAGACAGCTCTTCTAGCTGTGGATTTTAGGCAAGTCTTTTTTCTGCAACTGTTTCTTTAACTGTTAAAAACAAAAACAAAAAAGGTGGGTGTAAAACTGTACTGCATACTTCACGTTGCTGTGTAGTGTGGCTTTCTCATGTGATCATATGGTTTTAGAGTCTTAAAAGTGATAAAGGATGTTAAAATTTATAAGTTGACATTTTGATTACATTCATTCCTGCATTTCTTGGCAGCAAACCTCTGGTGAAAGGCACTCCCCAGTGTGCCAAGGGATTCTAGAATTTGAAATTCCAGAGTTCTCTGCTTCGTTGTGGTCCCTCCACACCATTGTACAGACAGGGATGAGAACAAAACTAAGCCTGAGCTAGCCAGGCCCCTGGAATGAGTCAGAAAGAGGTCTGATTCAGCGTGGCCCCTCAGACGAGCAGATAATGAATGGGGTCTTCTGGTTCTCAACCATTGCGATGCAGAAACCGAAGTGCCTTATTTACACCCTATCTTGTGTACTCTGTTGCTTTCAATCCAATGATTCATGGTTTGGGTGCTTCTCTTCTTTCTGTCCCTCCTTTCAGAGACTTCTTTTCCTTCTTGCTTTGTCCAGACTTCTGTTGATGACGATTTAGTCCCACAGTCTCATGTCTTAACTTCTTTTCCTTGGTCAGGTAAGCTGGAGGCTTTGTACAGAGGCTAAAGATTTCTTAAGTCCCTGGATCATCAGGTTTGCAGGAAAATGGGATGTGAAGAGCCAGGTACTTCTTCATACCTTCCTTACCAGTGGTTATTGCTGAGGAGTTTTTAAAAATGATTTTATCCTTCTAACGCTTTTCTAAATTTAGTTTTTCTTGGAATACAGTAGAGTCATAGCTTACTTAAGGATTTGGTTTTAAAATCACCGTATGAATTTTATTTGTCAATTGTACCTCAGTAAAGCTGAAAAAAAAAATGGGTATCTAGGTTTATTCTTAAAAGTTCAGCACTGCTAGTTTTTCTTCCATTATCGGGTTAATAGGTTCTTTAGTTGAGCCCTAGATGAAATGTTGGCTTTCATTTAAGGATTCGTGAATGAAAACTATGTATCTTGAACCAGTAGAATTCCCCTCGCTGGGAAGACATGTTCCCTCTGTGAGGGCAAGTGGGAAATGAGACAGATGGAACAGCCCCAGGCTTCCTGGTGGAGGAGGTGAAGCTCTGTGCACTGTTTACGTTTTTCTCTCTCCCCACTTGAACCTGAGTAGTTGGATTTGCATAAACTAAATGTGCGCATGGTGCAATTCCACTGCGCTCTCCTCTTTAAAGCACCATCAGTGAGATGAGGACACCCATTTATGTTCTGAGCTCAGTCATTTTAGGCAGACAAGGAGAGCCAGTGTGATTTGCTGAGCAGCAGTGAGTCGAACTTGTTTTAGAAAGTGGCCCATTTCCCCCTCAGTCTTACCTATTTGAATCCGCCAGGTGCTGTTAGGCTCAGGAAACAGCCCAGCAAATATTGTTAAGTGACAGAGAGCGAGCAAATCCCGTCACTTCTCCCGTCGTGGCAAACCTACCACCGGTGCCAAGTCAGGCAGAGAGGGAGCATCGCTGCCGCCACGCAGCGTCTGCCCCTGGCAACCAGGTGTCACACACACACGAGGTCGTTTCCAAATACTGCTTAACGTGTGCTCGTGGCATCCTAGCAGTTTGGCAGCAGAACATACACCTTTGTGGGGTCTCCGCTGGTCTAGCTGTGGAGTCGATTAACGATGAATGAGTAATAGAAGAAATCTCATGGTAAACGTAGGGCATAAAGTATGAATGTAAGTGGGATCTTAGATATTATTTAGACCGTCCCCTTAAATTTACAAAGAAGAAAACAGACCCCCAAAAGGTCAAGTAACTTGTTCGATTTCATGAGTTAGCAGCCAAACTGGAATTCAAGCTTTAATTATCTGATGACTGCTCTGTGGCTTTTTCTACAACACAGAATTTCTGAATCAAATGATCCAGTTGGGTTTACTAAGCCTGGTCCACATAAGTGAGGCAATTCTAAAAGGAATTGGGATATACAGACAGATATGACCTCATTCTTATTTTGCCGGTTTATTTTCTGTTTGAACTGGAAGCTGAAGGTTTAAGATGTGCTGAAAACTTGTTGTCATCATCATTTGTTAGTGTTGATTAGCAAATCAGATTATGTGGCAGCCCTAGGAGTGTGCCCTTTAGCGCTGTCTTTAATAGAGAACCTGCTACGAAGGGTCCAGTTAACTGACAGCCTCATGCTGCAGCAACTTTTGGGATCCCTCACAGCGTCTCCTCCCCGGCCTTGCCTCTGCAGGCTGACAGTATATGTCAGGGGTTCTAGAGCTGGGCCATTCTGCTCGTCCCAGGAACCTTCTTTTGGGCATCTTTGCTCTGGGGCTCCCCATCGGCTTGGCCAAGGTTTTCTCAGAGCTGCACATTTGTCCCCTTCCTTCTTTGTCTCCCGTCACGGGTGTCAGACCTACAGCCATAATCTGAGTCTCTCTCTCTCTCTGGCTTCAGCTCCTTCTGGCTCTTATACTTCCCCCCTAATAAATCTCTTGTACTTTTGATTTTGTCTCAGCATCTTCATCCCAGAGGACCTGAACTGACATGGTACTTAACTAGTTTTGGAGACATTTTTAGAATATTCTGCATTAACTATTACAGGAAATCTTTAAACATCTCTTCATGTTGAATAGTATGAAAATAACTGAATATGTTTGATTAGTCATTTTTATATCATTTTTCCCTTAAAGTCAAGCCAGTATGAGAAGATATAAGGTCAGGGACTAACGGGAAGTGCACTGCTGTCAAGAGGCAGGGATCCCAGAACAAACTCTCTGCCTGACCATGCAGAATTCCCTTAGTCAGCGAGGAGCTTGGAGCCTCACTTACTTCCTATAAAATGAACTAGATGATCTCTGAGTGATTTTTTTTCCTAGCTCTGAATGTGAACTAGATTGCAAGAGAAAAGATTGACTCTGGCCAATTGGTCCCAATAGTGTGAACATTAAACCTAATTTTAAATTGAACAAATACAAGTTAATACAAAGAAAAGGAATTCAGAGGTTGTGCATTAATTGTCTCCGTGTTGTCATTCAATTTATTTGTCAGATCAATGACATCAGATACCTTGGTACGGATAGTGCAGCTTAACTAGCATCTTTATGTTCAAGTGCTTCAGTGATTTTTAATCTCCGTCGTAAAACAGATTACATATAAGTGCCTGGAAATGGAAGTATTATTCTTTACAATATAGAATAAGAAGATAGAGACATTTTAGTTTAATTGCATCTTAAGTTACATAATTTAAAATGCCTAGTGCTCCTTTCCTCTCTGTACTGTATCAGCTTTGGTCTAGAATCGAGACCGCTCTGCTTTTGCAGGTAATGATAACATTCAGCGGTTTATCACACCAGTCCATTCTGCAGCTAACTTTGATAATAAAAGCCCCTTCCTGCCCTAGGTCCATGTAATCACACGGTAGTTTTATTGAATATAGTCTTTTTTTTTTTTTTTAACCTCTTTTTCCTTTTTCAGTTATCATTCTTATCCTTGAAGTTTCTAAACTTACTGATAATCTGTAATATAGTGTCCTTATTTATTTTATAGAAGTTGGTCTTCTAGAACTTTGTTTTCTTTTTAATTACTGAATTCGATTCCACCTGGTCATTTTGACTCGCTACATGTTTACATTGAGTTGTGTCTTTTGTAAACATGTAGTCACTATGCTAAAGCTATAGTGTCATTATGGAAGATAAAGCTGTTCATTCCAGAACTCTGCCACCCTAGCAATTTATTTCACTATTGATTCAGCATTTATTTAATGTTTCGTATGTGCTGGGTATCGTGATTTTTTTTAATGGATGTTGGGAAGGGAGCACAGAATTTATGACACTGAGCTGATGAGGTGATATGTCTCATCAGCACCTTTCATGTTAAAATTTCATGTTGAAATATCATGTTGTTTTGTAACATGAAATTTGTAACTTATAATGGAATCACAATATGCCTGTTTTCAGGAATGATACATAAAATATTTAGCAACAAGTCTGTGGTTGTCACTACCCAGGCAGAAGAAATGTTGAACAACCAATATCAGTTCATGTCAATTGAGTATCACTTATGCCTGAATCGAACATCAGTTACCTGGATTCAAAATCTTATATGTTGGATGTGGTTCCACAGGGTAGCGGTTAGCATGTCCGCTTTACACGCAGAAGATCTTGGGCTCGCACCCCAGTGGAGCCACGGTCCATGGTCTACGGCCATGCCACCCTGAACAAGCCTGATGTCTGACCTTGGAAGCTGAGCAGGGTCGAGCCTGGTTAGTACTTGGATGGGAGACCACCTAGGAAAACCAGGTGCTGTAGGCATAAATAATAATGAATTATAATAAAACAAACAAGCAAACAAAAACCCCACAAAATCTTATATGTTATATGGGCATGGATTCTGTTTTTACAGGGAGCCATAGAACAGGTAGAACTGATGTACGCATTTTATGCTTTTCCTACTTAGGTCAAAAATAATAAATTAAAATGTCTGGTTTCCTCTCTCATTGGGCTGTGATTCACTACTTTATGTGTATGTGAGCCCCTCTTATTGCTTTTAGATATTATACCTCTGCAGTGTAACCCTACTGCCGGGTTATAATGCATGCAAGTCACCAGCCCAATTCTATACTACAAGAAGACATTTATTGAACAAAGATTTATTAGCAAGCAGGTACAAAATGATTGATACAGCCCACTCTGTAAAACTCAATGAGATCCCAGTTCTCTGTTTTTAAAATGCTTTCTCTGCAGGAAAGGTTCACCTGGGGCAGGTGAGGCTGCTTATTGTTGGTCTCAGATGTCCAGCCAGTCTTTTAAACCAGTGGTTCTCAACTCGGAGCAGTTTGCTTCCCAGGGGACAGTTGGCAGTGTCTGCAAACATTTTTGGTTGTCACAGCTCAGAGTGGGTAGTGGTATTACTGGTCACAGAGGCCAGATATGCTGCTAAACATTTTGCAAGGCGTAGGACAGCTCTTCACAGCAAGAAATGATCTGACCCTACATGTCAGTGCTGAAGGTGAGAATCTCTGTCTTAAGCCAGTGGCTGGGTGCAGGACTGTTCAGGGCTCGAGCACGCGGGGCCATCCCTAAAGTTCTTAAAGCCACAGGCATTCTCCTAACTTCTTCACCAGCAGATATAGGAGTATCTTTATAATGTTACCTAACCTTTGCGTCTTTTTGATAGTTTTCATTTTACCCTTAAGAACCTATATCTAACATTTATCATACTAGTTAATGAAGCATTTTCACTAAGGAAATCTCATTTCCAGCAGTCAGTGTGCTAACCTGCAAAACATCACTGTTGATTAAGACATGGACGAGCGAAGTCCTGTAGGAGCCACCTCTACTTTTTTGCACGTCCAGTTTTGAGCTTCCAATCAGAACACTTGTTGCTCGCTCCTGGATTGTGCGTTCCTGGGTACCATGCTGGCAGCACCTAGTTCAGAGCTTAACCTAAGTAACACGGACACGTGCTATCACACTGCATGCTGTAGTATTTTGAAGTAAGTCGTGAATGCTATGGCAGATTTGTTTCCCAGAAGCTGTGTCTACTTCCTTCTTCAAGCTCTTCCCCTCAGTGCTCTTTATTTCATTTTGGCTACCAAGTCCTGTTCCTTTGCGGAAAGTACAGACTTGGGACAAGCCAAAGATACAGACAGAGGGAGTGAATTTCTTTTCCTGTCTCACAGGGGTCACAGTTGAGAAGGACAGTGGGGTAGTAAAAACCAAAAGTCAAAAACAGATCCCATAAGAGACATGTTGAAATGTTTCATTAGGTGTGAAAGTAGGAGAGTTAGCAGGGGTAATGATAAATACTACACGAAGGAAGTAATATTCGAAAGGAGATTCGGGCGTTGATAGGGCCTGGGGTGGGCCAGCGCATGGTCACATGGTGACTTGGCAGAGCTAGAAGGGGCAGCTGGGTCTCCCGACCCCACCCAGAGGTTTCCTAGTACGTCATAGTGCTAATAAGTTGTGAATTAAACCAGAAAACTGGAGAAGTAAGTGTTTGGTTTAAAATATTTTTTCCTCTCTAAAGGTACAGAAAAAAACTTTGCAAAATTATTTCTCATTTCACCAAGTGCTTAATTTTGCTGCTTTTGTCAAATACCAAGATCTGCACAAACGTTATGTGAGAACTCCTGGAGAAATTTGAAGCAGCTTGCTTTCTCTTCTAAATGTGTGTACCCAACACCTTCCTCTCTTCATTAATTATTGGCTTTACTTTTTAATTTCAAAACCACTTACCTTCGCCTGTGCTCTCTTTTTTCAAGAGAATAAGCAAATAAGCCCCAACGTGGCAGAAGGCACGTTCAGTAGGCTATTTCCAATGTGTTCTCAATATGAAAAAGCTGACGTATAGACCAAGGTTCTTGAAACTCTTTTTGGAAAGACAAAACAGAAGTAAATGGATTCGATCACATTCTGGGGGCTTGGGTATGAGTTCCAGATCTAGAATGAAGAAGCCTCTTGGAAGAACGGTCTTTGTCTTTCATCTCTTGGTCTGTATTCCACTTCTATCAGGCCTAGTGTGTTAGTGGATATAGTATAGTTTAACATTTCAAGCTTGGGTTTGTTCGTAGCTTATGCTTCTGCCTGTAAGTAGTTAATGAAAAGTATGCTAAATTTGATAATAGGTTGGACATCATTTAAGTTCACTGAGAGTTACCCTTTTAAAGGTTATCTTCTGGTATGGTTTAGAAAATAGTGCTCTGAATATAATTCCTTGTTTATTAATGCCTCCTGATAAAGGCTCAGTGAGCCCTAAGTAATTTCTCATTTATAACAGAAGTCTACTATTCAGCTAATTGGATACATGGCTACTTTAATTATTTTGTTACGGTTAATTGATATGCACAGTGATCATGTTCTATAGCTTCTAACTATAATATCACCTTATAAGTTTATGGTTCAGCCCCCTTGGATATTTCAGTTCCTTTTATCTCAGCATATAATTTTATTAGGTTCCTATATATTGTCTCTTACATGTAGTTCTGACAAAGAATAAAGTTCTTTTCCCTGCTCTTGTTTGCCTGTGTGAATTGTAAGATAGATAGATAGGGATTTATTTTGCCTACCACAGATTATCTATATCGTTGTGAAAGATTAAATCTTTCCCAATTCATTATGTGTTTCAGATTTCTTACAAGATTTATAATTATAGGAAATGAATTATAGGGATTTCCTATTTATATTGATTTTACAGTTCTTGCCTTTTCTCAATCAAACTAAGCTCTGGCCTCATAATGCCATCCCATGGAAAATTGAGCAGGTTTCTGCTTTGTTTTCTACCTTGAGCTATTAAAATTGAACACTGACATTTTAAGGAACTTTGTCATTTAAAATGTACAAGCTTTCCCACAGCACAGAATCTTTCCTTAACATGCCTTGTGATTGGTGTGAAGTAACAATACTACCTCTGATCTAAGAGAGTGTGATGTCACTGGGTTCCCTGGGTAATGCCTTGGTCCCCAGAGGCTACCTCCTCCTCTTTGGAGAGCTGAGCTACTATGCCCAAAAGTTTTTCCAATGATTTACCTAGGATCCTACAGGAGAAGGTAAAGTTCTTACCAGCACAATATGTCATATTCATAATCTCAGTTTTTCTTCTATTGACTGTTTTATATCCTCTGTTGTAAGTACTTTCGAGGACATTTCAGAATATGTCCTCTGCCACTTTGGGGCAGATCTGCTTTTTCTCTTGAAAAAAAAAAAGAACAAAAAAACATAGGCAAACATAAGTGGTTACTGAAATTAAAAAGTAAAGCCAGCAGTAAATGAAAACAGGAGGTTGTTAGATACATAAACTTTCCAGTCCTTTCTGAAAAGAGACAAGTCTTTAAGGAGGTAAATACATGGTATACTTCATTTTGAATCTAGCTGCCAACACTGAGTAAAACATCAAAATGTTTATGTGTTCGGTTTCTTAAAACTTGATTTTCTTATTTTCTTTGTTTCTCTTGCATATGGAACGTTCTAGTGTTTCATAATGATCCACATAAGCACTTTCTGTCATGTTTTCAAGCCCAATCATGTTATCTCAAATCTGACAGGATCTGAAAACTAATCAGTGCACATTTCCTGTACAGGGAGGAATAGCAAACATGAGACGAGGGAAGACTTTTTATATTCATTTTTTTTTTCTAGGAAATGATTTCACTATAACAATAAATAATGTTGTAATCCTCTTTGTTTTTATTTGTTCATTTACAGTGATTCTGTATCTTTTAGAGAGTTATATGTGGAGGTTTTATTTCCTTGCACTAGGTTGACTGCTTTTTCTTGAGTTGAGTGTGACTCTCCATCGTCAGCAGCTATTAGCTTCGTCAGTGTATTTCAGGCTTATTTAAGTTTTAGGATTCATATTGTGTGACTTTTCCTCCCAGCATCACATTAACTGTTTCAAAGCAACGTGCCAGTGAAGCGTTGTGGACATGTTTCTTGCTTGTGTTATTCTCTCTTGTGGACCTCAGACTATTGATTCTGTTGGCCGTCTAGGGAAGATTTGTGATGTGAGACTGTAGTTTGGTGTTTTCCGGTCTTCAGAGGTAGTTTCTCTTTAGTGTGCATATCTGACCTTTGGGCATGTTGCATTAAAAGTTTTTTGAAGATTACATCTAAAAATGCGGATGAAGATATTTCTGTTTACCCTTTATTTAGATCGTAATCAACAAATTAAATCTGTTGGTTGCGTAGCCCTCAGCAGGCTCAGTACTACAATATGCTTGTAGTATCGAATTAAAAAAAAAAAGTCTCATTGTACAACTACATGTGAACAAAAGAAGCATTTAGTGCAGGTATTTTAAGAACCGTGGTAGGTAATGTCATACATTGAATAGGAGAGAGAATCAAGTGCTAGTATGTTAGGGATTTAGTAGGTAAAATAATTTCCCTGCTACAGATAACTTCAAGTTATTAAAAATTTTTGGTTTTTAATGTGGTTACTTATAATAGCTGATTCTCTCCACTTCTGTAACATACTATGTTCCCATCTCATAGTCAGGGATAAATGTATGTAATATTAATGATTAAAAATATTTTATGATTATAGGAAAGGTACTTGGTCATTATTTGGAAAATTTGGAAAATAGTGAACAGTCCAAATAAGGAAAATATTTCACTGTGCACATCATAGCCAATGTTAACATCTTAGCGTATTTTACAGTTTTTTCTGTGTTTATGTAACCAGGCACTCAACTTTTTCTGCCCATTCCCCGCCCCCCTCATTCTTAACTAAAAATTAGGAACTTACTGTGCATGCTATTTTATTACTTGTTTTCCCCCCACATAATATTTTGAGCTAAAAAAATTATTTAAATATTATTTTTTTAATGGATCTCGATGCTCAGTTGTTACAGCTGGACTAAAATCTTTATAATCAATATCCTGTTGTTGGATCAAATCTTATTTACACAAACCTCTGCTGTTTCTATCTTTTTGTTGCTTTAAATAATGCTGGCTGCATTTTTTTAGGTACAAATCCTTGTGTGCTTCTCTTCATCAAATTCCCTAGGATTAAATGCCTCGAAGTAAAATCGGCCAGGTGATAAACAGATTAACAGTAGTAAAGATGTATACACGCATACATACATATATTTATATGTAGTTACTTCCATAAATTTTAGTATGCTTGATTTGTATTCACTGTGTGGTTTAATTCATTCTTTGTAATATATGGTTCCACGAGTTTTGACAAATGCATGCAATCATGTTACCACCACAGTAATCAAGAAAGAGAATAGTTCCCTCACCTCAAAAAATTTCCTCCTGTGTCTCTTGACTACAAAGAATATTTATTTGTAATTTAGAAAATGTAAAGAAGCAAAAATAACTAGCAACTCCCCATAAGCCTTACCACTCTGCTATAACCTCTATTGACATTTTGCTGAATATTTTTCTGGTCTTTTTCTTTTTTCCCCTTCTGTACCCAAAAAAAAAAAAAAAAAAAAAGTAAAGAAAGATTATACCATTCTTCTTGTTTATTGTCTTTTTCTTTTCCTCGTATTTTATTTAACAATAAGCTTGGTTTTTGTTGTTTTTTTGCAGTTCTAAATAACCCTATCATGAACATCTTTGCATATTACTATAATTACATACGTAAGAAAAGTCCTAAAAATAGTGTTTAGATCTCAGTGACTATGTACATTTTTAAGCCTTATTACATTTTGTCAAATCGATTTTATGTTCTGAACTACAGTGTGTAGAAGAGTCTGCTTTTCTGTATCCTTGCCAATATTATTTTATATTTTTGTCATTTCGATAGATGAATAATGGTATTTCATTATTTTGATTTTCATTCCTTAATTTCTTGTGGGGTTGAGTTTTCTTTTTCCGTGTGTTCATTTTCAGTATTTTTGGTATGAATGGCCAGTCTAGGTCATTTGTTTATTTTTCTTCTGGCTTTTTTATAGGAGTGAAGGGTCCTGGGGTGGAGTAGAGGGCTCATTTTTTAAGGGCTCTATATGCTAGTAACATGAACTCTCACAGCTCCATGCTGGAATTTCTTTTCCTCTTTTTGTCATTTGCTTTTCATTGGGTTTAATGATTTTTTAATTTAACGAAGTGTCTCATAAGTTCATTCTTTTTCATTTTCTTTTTTGGGGGGCGGTGTCTGTTTTGAATTTAGAAAGATCTCTCTTTAGATTATCTAGTCATACATATTTTCTTCATACTTAGCTTTGTTAAACATTTTCTCCATTTACTTTTATAGTTCTGACAGACTTGTCAAGTTTTTACTCTGTGGTACCAAGGAGCTATAAATTATGTATTTGCATATGAATGTATTTTTATTGAATCTTAATATTGTATTTGTTTTTATATGCTTTCAAGCAGTACAAGATTTTCATCGAAATCTTCTATTTAAATTAACAGTCCAGTCACATTTTAAATGTGTCCCACATTAAGCAAATCCCTTGTCTTTCCTTATTGCCTTCTTTGGTTTGTTTTAGATAGATAGTATGCATCGATTTCTCTATGAGGTCAGGAAAACGCAGTACTTATATCATTAACATAACTGTTTGTTTGGTTTTAACATGCTGCAGGACAACGATGTCAAAGTAAGTAGCAAAACAATGACATGTAAGTGGGTTCTCTTAAACTGAGCAGATTCAGCAAGTCACCCTTATTCAGGTTGAGCCAGGTGACACTTGATCACCTCACAAAAAATTATGGTGTACCGCACAAGGATGGGAATGCCAAAATACATTCTTTTTTAATTTCTTAAAATTCCTAGTCAGGTGTGCATTCAGCAGTGACTGAACAAAAAATATGTTAAGAACTTTTCTACCTGGGGGTGATGTAGGGAGATCTCTTCCCTCCTGGAGAGAACGGGCTCTTAAACGTAATAAACAGGTTAGAAACAACAGTTTGAAAAAATGCATTTTTTTTTTAACTAATCTAGAAAATCATTCCATAAGTAACCATCTCTATCATTATGTTTTTCCAGAGTCAAAACTATTTTATTGCTTTTTATTTTATAGAAAAAGATCTTGTAAATTAGAAGTGGGATAACTGGGTTTTTAAGTTAATTATTTTTATTATTAAATTTTAATTATTCAAATAAACATGTATAGTAGTTTTTGCCTCCCTCTAAAGACAGCTTCTTCATAAAAAAGGAAAGAGACCAATACATATATTTATATGTGAGTTTCACTGGGTAATTTAAGTGTTCTCAGCATAAACTTTATGTGCAAAATGTTGTATAGCCATTTTGTTGTTGTTGTTCAAGAAAGGTTAATAATCATGTCTTATGCCCAGAATAAAACCAAAGTTTTATTGTGCAAAATATTAATCCTTGAAATTACTCTCTGAAAGAGTAGTTAAATAAAACTCTCTGTCTCTGCTATGTTATGATATATTTGGACAAAGTAGGACACAGCTGTTACAGTAAAAAAAACACACACAAACAATGTAGACTCATTCTTTACATTTAAATACAGCAATCATCATCTTATTAATGTCTTCTATGACAGAGACCTAATAGTTTGCAAAAATCTTCAGCTTTATATACTTATTTCTAATGTAATTTATACTTGACTTTTGCTTTGCTGTTGCTTTTTCTTGATATAGTGTATTCTTCACTTCTTTTTTTAGGCTAAGCAGCTGGAACAGAAAGATCGAATGATAAAGAAGCAGGATACATTCTACAAAGAGCAGCTGGCTAGACTGGAGGAGAGGGTATGACTATTTTTTGTCCTTGATTCTTCTGTTACCACATCAGCTTTCCCCATATATTTATTTAAGAATCAATAAATTAGAGCTATACCTGCTTTTCCTAGTTATAAAGTAGCCAGGAAGTGAAGAAACCGAACAGGTAGATCATTCTCACAAGGAATGTCCTTCCTACTTTGATAGTTTTGGGTTATGTTTTTGGTTCATCGATGCCTTTTACCTCTCACAAGTCTCCCTCACATATTTTTCCTTAAATATTTAGAAACTGCTTCACCTCCAGGTCATATAGTCAGGTGCTACTCTTAACTCTCCTAAACTTTGACTAAACTTGAGTACTTTCTAAGAAATGATAGTGTTTTTTTAAAGGCTCTATTGTCTTTGTGAAAACTCAGTTTCACAAAATTTGTGGCTAAGAAGCAGATGTCTCTTTCAAGCGTGGTGGACAGAAGCTGAATAGTGGGACTTAAGGGGAAGAGTTAGGAGGGGGAGCTGAGGTAGTTCCTCTAGTCAGCCTGGACCTAGAATCGGACAGAGATGCAGGCGAGGGAATTTAGGCTGAAACAAAATGTAAGAATGGGAGTTTGAGCATCTAATCAGTGCCCCTGTTCATTTATGCAGATTTGCCTATAATGATTTCATACATAGACCATGAGATTACAAAGCTAACTTTCTCTCAACCCAACATTTGATTTGTCTAGAATAGGATGTTTAATAAGAAAGTAGGTAAAATAAAAAATACATTATTAAGACCCGTTCAATAGTTCTTTGTATGTTGAATATGTTCAACTGTTTCTGTGTCTCTGAACTCAGTGCTGCTTCAGTATAGGGATCATTTTCTCATTTATTCACCAGATATTTACTTAAGTACCTAATATATGTCAGGCTCTGGTCTAGTGCCAGAGATATGCAATTGAAGAAAATGAACTAAACTTCTGAGCTCAAATTCAATTAAAACCCAGTGTGTGTGTGTGTGTTTGTGTGTTTGAGGAGCTCATGAAGTTTTTATTAAATCCACAGAAGTAAAAACCGTATTGTGAGGGGCTGGGGAATGGGGCTACCAAGGAATGGGAGCCAGGCCACCAGAGAGGTAGGACTTGCCAGGGGGCGGGGTGGGGAGGTGAAAGGACAGAGCTAGGCTGAGTTGGCTCGAGGGCCCAGCTTCAGGGACCATCACCAGGACTACTGGACAGCTCCTGGGCACTCAGGCCAGCACCAGGCAGGCTCAGTGGCAGGGGCTCCACCAGCACAGCAGAGAGAGGGGGCGTAAAGAGGGGAGGGAAAGCAAAGAATGTGCAGGAGTGTGTGTGTGTAAGAGAGAGAGAGACAGAGAGGGAGAGAGGGAGAGAGGGAGAGAGAAAGAGAGGGAGGGAGGGAGAGAGAGGGAGGGAGGGAAGGAGAGAGAGAGAGAAAGAGAGAGAGAGAGAGAGAGAGCGAGAGCGTGCGTGTGTGTGTTTGTAAAATATAGGAGACTGAGATTATATGGCAAACAATAAAGCAAGAGGAAAGTGAGTCCCAGGGCCAAGGAGTGTGGCTTTGGGGTCAGGTGGAGCGGTGGGGGACCTGTCTTGAGAGGGTGGCATACAGAAAGATGTCTGCAGTGATGGGGAAGCAAACCAGCCCCAAAGCCTTGAAGCAAGAGTGAGGTCCTTGGTGTGTTTAGAAAGGCCGGAGGGTTCGTGAGTAGGAGAGTATTCTGGCCGCTGTCTTTAGCAAGAACTGAAGCAATAGAGACCTAGTAAGAGGTTATAGCAATAATTCAGAAAAGGGATGATAAAGGCTTGGCTCAGGGTGCTAATCAGTGGAAGGAAGGAAATATGTTTGGCTATTTCAAAGGCAGAGCCAACCAGATTTGCTGATGGCTTGAACATGAGTAGAAGAAAGAAAACTAGGTCTGTGGCTCTTACAACTAGAAAGATGGGTTTTCCATAAGGGACTACTATTAAAATACGCATCTGGATGTGTGTGATGGAGGGAAACAGGAGTTTGATTTTGGATATGTTTAGTTTGGGATATTTCTTTAGACTTCCAAATGGAAATGTTAAATAAGCATAAAGTGAAATGGCTTAGAGCAGAAGTCAGCAAATTTTTTCTGTTAAGGGGCAGAAAGTAAATATTTTAGGCTTTGCATCCATGTATGGTTTCTGTCCCCGCCACTCAACTCTACCATTGCGATGTGAAAGCGGCCATAGCCAGTATATCAACAAACAAGTGTGATTGTGTTCCACTTCATGGATGCCGAAGTTTGAATTTCATAGAATACTCTTCTTTTGATATTTTTCCCCAATCATTTAAGAATATAACACCATTCTTAAGGCTGTTACTAAAACAGGTGTCGGCCTACAATGGACCGTGAGTTGTACTCTGCAGCACCCTGGTTTAGAGCACAGGCTCTGACATCAGAGGACTTGGATTCAGATCCCTGAACCAGCATTTACCTGCTGTGTAGCCTGGAGCATTTTACCGAAACTTTCCTCAGTTTTAAAAGGAGGACATAGCAGCACTTAACCTCGCTAATTTGTCAAATGAGCTCATTCGCATCAAAGCACCTAGCGTCCAGCACAGAGTAACCAACCACTCAGTCAGCGGTGTTTCTTATTTTACTTTTGTCCTTCCAGAGCGCTGTGCCTCTGTAGTTAGTCATCGTCAGCTGGATAAAACGGATGGTGGGGGCGGGGGGCGGAGGGAGTTTCGAAAAAAATGTCCCCAGCCCCTGCTTCCCCCCGACCCAATGATAGTTTTCTTTGCTATCGGGGATGACTACTATTCTTTTTTTTTTTTTTTTTTAATTTTGTATGTGTACCTTCTAAATTCATCATTGACCACTGTTAGGAACAAGAAAAGGCACTAAAAAATATTCACCTATTTCTTGTAAATTCACCAATTTGATAGAAATAATTTAGAGATTGGTGTGAGGAATCTCCGTAGATTAAACTGGTCTGCTTAACTGCGAACTATTGCTTTTGGCCTCAGGGTAGAAGCAGATGGGTATGATGTGATGATAGCGAATTATTGCGATTCATGTCTTATTTAGGGAGAAATATACATATTTTTTCCTTTTTGAAGATAAGACTGGAAAGTAGTTAATTAGGAATTTTAACTGAAAGCTTGGAGAAGCACCAGTGAGCTTAGAAGAATCCTGAAGTGGAATAATCACACTACTACTAGTTAATACTTAATAATTCCATATTTAATAACGTGGTAGAAAGACTTCTGGACTAGGAGTCGGGAGGCATGGCTTGGTCATCTAGTTATTTGTCAGTTCACCTAGTAATCTCTGTGATCTTCAGCTCTTCATCTGTAAAGTGAGGAGAATTCTGTTTCTTGCTCACCTTTGTGAGTTATTGGGCGGACCAGATAAGTTGATGTGTCTAAAAGCTCCTTGAAAATGGGAAAGAG
>NW_006434839.1:7152724-7190878 GCF_000325575.1 Pteropus alecto
TGCTGCCATTAACAAGTATTTACTTGCTTTCCAATTTGTATAAGATACTAATAATCATGAAGTTACTTTAGTATTATTCAGCTACCTAGTGTCTTCTGCCCATTTTTATAAAATCCTGTTTTTGTTTATGATTACTACCATTTGAATCTAAAGTACCTAAGTTGAGTTTTGTCCAGCAGAGTTTCATCCAGGAATATTTGAGAGACATTTAGGCCTCCAGTGATGATGATGCATTTCCTAGGCTAAAATGCAAGAGACTGTAAAAAAGTTTTCTTGTATTGTGGTGATAGTGAAAAGTATAATATCTAACCATTTTTATTAGGAATTCTACACACTTTGTGTTAGAGGTAAAAGTGGTCAATCCAATAGTGCATATATACAAGAAAAACTGATTATAATTTTCTAACTTGCAGAATCAGGTAACTTGCTATGAAATTCAGGTTGCCTGTGGTTTAAAAGTGGATATAAGTACTTATCTTTCTCTATTTTAACCAAATAAAATGATAAACCATAAACTAAATTCCAGGTGGTATGTCGTAATGGAGAGGGGACATCTAGTCTTGTACAGAATCACTCCAAGGATGATTTCTAAGATCACCTAACCATCTGCCTATTAACCAGATTAACAAATACAATAATTGTATATGTTATCACTTTTCAGTGACTCATAATCTTATTACTTGAGCTATTCATTTTCACTGACCTGATGCAGATTTCTTTTGAGAATGTGAATCCAAGTCCATTAAGTGTGTGCAGCACATTCAGTTCTATACTACAGGTTGGTTTTCCTCTTGAATCTGTTTCAGTAAACTCTTTATCAATTAGCTCTTCCCTTGTGAGAATGGAGCTTCCTCCTCCCAGCGATTTATACTGACTAGGTCACCAGCTGTGTGAGATAACTTTCTCCTTTCACTAACTTGTAAGGAGTAATAAGAATAATCTAACTGGACACCAGTTTCCCACTTCTTAGACCCAATATTCTAAAGCAGCAACTCTTTACTTAAAAAGTCAGAGCCATTTGAAAAGTTTTTCAAGTCCTTATTTTATTGTAAATGTTGCCAGCTTTATCAAACAACATTGACATAGATGTGAAGTAAATTTTTATATTTTAAGAACATTGGAGGTATCACATGTAGGTGTATGGCATAACTGAAAGATTTGCATATTAATTCCTGGTTGGTGATTTGATGAGAGGAAGCCCACGGCAGCTTTCAAGAAGATTCTTAAATGTTTTTTACAAGCCTTCTCCAAGCCCCTCAGGGAATTCTCAATAATGCTTTATATATCTCTTTCTGTAGTGCCACATTTTATGATAATTGAGATTAGTCTTCTGTGTTTATCTTGTAAACCACTTGAGGGCAAAGGTCATTTTCTTATTTTTGTATTTTCCACAACTCAATGCATAGTAGGCGTACAATGAATAAAGCCTAGATTTACTAAGCTTAAACCAAAAAGTTACCTCTACGCAATTAGTGTATAGTTTTTAAATATATACAAAATGTTTATCTTCTTCACTTTTCATTTAAATTAATCATTTAAAACTATGAGAAAATCAAGTTTAACTTTGAATATCTTAATACTTATAGCATCATCATCATTCTGGTAGCCAACAGTATTTATTGATTATTTGCATCGTGCTAAACACTTTCCATATATTATGCCATTTTACCCACACAAACAACCCTGTTGTTTAGATGAAGATCATAAGGCGTCGAGGAATTTGCCTAAGAATATGCAGCCAAATGTGATTTGTATTTGTGCCAGTTACAACATATGAGCTTTTAGCCATTATTCAGTACGATCTTTAATATTTGTCAGTTCTGCACGTAAGTCCTACTGATTGTTTTGTTAGTTAGGGTGGTAAGTTACAACATCTGAGCTTTTAGCCATTATTCAGTACGATCTTTAATATTTGTCAGTTCTGCACTTAAGTCCTACTGATTGTTTTGTTACTTAGGGTGGTAAGTTAGCTCTTTTTGGCTTCTAATACAGCTTTTTAGGTCCTGATGTTATAATTTGATTAATGCTACCTTGTAACCTGAAATATTAAGCATCCAAAATGCATAATTTTCTCCCTAGGATTTGGCACTTTCTGGGAAAGTTTCACCAAAAGGGAATAAATAAGGTCTTATTACCTAGCAACTACAGCATGATACTCCTAAGAATTATTTTAATATCTAATTGTACTTATTTTACTTTGAAGTAAGAAATTTATAGCCCTTTGAGCAGTTTAAAAATATTTTTGAGATGTTCATTCGTCTATTCATACATTCATAGTATTGCCATAGGATAGTCATCTCATTCCATCTCTAGAAAGAAAACAAACTGTTATTTTTGATAAACTGTTTTGATGGTTATTTCATTACTGTCTGGATTTCCTGCATGTTCTTCAGGGAAATGCATATTTTCCAGTAGTCCGTTAATCCTAAGTGAGAGGAAGGGCAAGGCTTTAGGATAAGAGGGTGGAGTCCAGATTCTCCCAGGGATCTTCCAGGATGAAGGAAGGACCCATTTCTCCCCTAGACATCTTGGAGACATGAATTCTTTGATGATTAGTGTGTCTTGCATGCCTAACTCCTCAATTATGAACTTGAATTGATTTGCTCTACTGCATCCACTTTGCTCTTGGCGTTCATAAGAATGGCGGAGTTTGGCACAGCATGAAGAGAGCTTTAAAAGCCCTGGTGGCTTGAGGAGCTGAGGGAGATTAGAGCTTAGTTAGATACAGTTACAGTGTTCAGATCAACAGGGTAGTGGGGTATGTATTGCTTTCAGTTTACGTTTCAGCTGCAATTTGCATACGCACCGCAGTCAATCCCATACAATTAAGAAAGAGAGGGAAATGTTCGAGCTGGGCAAAAGAGAGCAATGCAAAGAGAGTGGTGAAAAATAAATTATCATTAAGAAGAAATGTACTTTACTAGTTCGTCACCTGTGGAGAGAGTTGCTAATTAAATTCTAGGGTCATGCTTACTACATCAAGTGAGCAGTTTTTAAAAGCCTTTTGCTTATGGTAGGTAACATTCTTCTGTTGCCTCATAAAGTGTCAGGCTCATCTGTATGATTAATTGGCTGTTTTGATTGCTTGACTTCTTCCTTGTCAATTAGTACCTTCGTTTCTGTATTCCTCTGTGCAAAGCTTGGGGGAAAAATAATGCCAACAGTGATAATAAAGGGAAATGACAACAGAGCAGATTATTGTCAGCTCAATATGCTCCTTATGGGAAGAAATTATTATGCATTTTTACTACCAGATGAAGTCTGTCATTGTAAAAATATTTCATTGAGTGAAGCTGGGTCAGCCTTTTCAAGGGATTAATAAGGATAGAATCACAGACCATTGACATCTGATATATTAAAACATAAACCATCTTTTTTGGGGGTAGGGCGATAAGTTAAAGTCAATTTATGAGATAAAAAAATCCTTTGATATTTTCCCCCTCCAGTGCTTCCTAAACAGTTGTCAATGATTCTAGGCCATATGGGTAACTAATATACACTAAATTATTGTGTATGCTTTGGCCATGCAATGTGATATGGTAAATTTAACACAGTAGTTGAAAGCATAACTTTGTGGTAGATAAGCCTCAGTAGGTTATGCTATTTTGCATTTGTCAACCTAGAGAGATATATTGTTCCTTTGTCATTTGGAAATTTTATTCTGGCTTCCTCATTCAACTTGAAATCAAGGTGGATTCCCTGTGGTTTCTGTAGTTACCGTTACGGAAACAGACCAGGTTCTCTGGCTCAGGAGTTAGGACATTGAAGACAATAGAAGCCAATGTTACTTTTAATTATAATGCCATTACAAATGACAGAGATGTCAGTAAAGCGATTTGCAGCATGTATCTTGAGTTGCTCTCAATTTTTTATCATTAACAAATAAAGATAATTTAAATAAGTGCACTTAGATGTTAATCGTTAGGTAGAGAAATTAATAAAGCCCAGTATCACCACACCTTTTGTTAATATAACCGACAGTTATTTATAACTTAGGTTCAAAGACTGAACCCTTTTGTACTGTTACCTACCTCCCTAAAGGAACTTTATTATCGCAGATATTCCAAAAGTAGCAAGCAGGATGGACTTTTTTTTTTTTTTAATCTGTTTCATTCTTGGGGGCAGGGGGATCAATACAGTATGGTGAAAATGGGGGTCTTATCCTTAATTCATTATTCAACAAGTCTTCAAAACACATTGGCTTTCTGTTAACCTCTCTGAATTTCCTAATGCGAAATGTGGTTTGGGTAACCTTGAAATGCTTTTTTAATCTGGCTTTAGGGATTTGAGACTTACATTTTTTTTCTGGGGTGAGCGCTTAAGAGTGCATCCCATTAAAATGATCCCCTTAACTGGAGCCAGTTTTTCTGTGCCTAACTTTAGAGGAAAGATTTGCAAATCATGGGATCAGCACTTAATTTGGGGCTCTCTTTACCATGTAGGCTGTCAAGAAGTATTAACCTTAAGGTAAGATGAGAACATAGAGTACAAAGCTATGAGATGATGGCACAGAATACACCAGGTATTAAATAGCATTATCCGTCCTGCTTGCTACAGTAAATAGGATTTCACTATTATGATGTGTCAGGGCTTTCAGTGAAATCAAATTTACAAGACACTAAACTGCCATCCTCTCTGCTGAGCAGCTTTATTCTGGGATCTTGCTTTCATATTAATCCTTTTGGTAGGAAATACTTGTACCAATTGTGCATGGAAATTATAATTTAATGATCTCTTCCTTTTCTCTATTCAGAGCTTAGAATGGACCACTGTGCTTTGCAGCGATAGCCCCAGGGCTCTGAGAAAGAGATAATATACAGTTCAGCTTTAAAGCCCAGTATTGCCTTTTTGTGAGTGCTTGTAATGGTCGTGAGTGGTAAGATGCCAACAATACGGGTTGCATACTTTCTCCACTCTTCACATTTCTTTTACCTTGTGAAAGACTATACAATAAAATAATTAGATTCTGTTTACCATGACAGCTTTTTAAAACGATATGCCACTTGAATGTGTAAAGACAAAGTAAGAAATAAAGTGTTACGAAATCCAGAGGAAATTAATTCCAGTTTTAGGGATTCTGTTCGTTTTGTCTAGGGAGGCTCAGCAGGCGGAAAATACAGTTAATACCCCCCTTTCCTTTCTTTGGGATCTTTTCTTGCTATTGAGAAGACTATTGCAGCTAGGAAGTCATTCTGTGTTTCCTTTGCATGCAATGGCAAATGGGCCAAATCTCTCGATTTTTCTTTGTATCCAGTTTCAAAATTAGTGATTGTTTTGCTTCTTGTATCTTGTTTATTTATGAATTTCAGATGTACTCCATTAGGCAGACCAGCCAATACTTTTATTTCTCTATTTCACTGACTGAAAAATTAAAATACATGGCTGTTAATACTTTTAAAGGGAATTTCAGGGCTGGTGGAAGAAAACTCTCTTCATCGCAGTTCTGCATTATTGTTTCAACACATTTGCTTCGGTTAGGAAGATATGTTTGGTCTTTACAACATGTGCAAATAAAATTAGCTCATACCATTATCAAATCAGAAGCGCCCCCATCCGAACTGGGCATATAAAGCAGGTTTGCACAGCAGGGTCAGCATTTAATGACGGGGATCTAAACCCAGTTGGGCCACAGAGACTAAGATAGGATTTTAACCTTGGTCATTCTCATCAGAATTTTGGTGGGCTAGAGGGAGTCTTTGACATTCACTGTTCATTCGGAAACATTTATTAAATTCCGCCAGTGGCCAGGCACTGTACGTAGATACAGTGACAAATACAGATGGCACAAATGCCTGTTGGCATCCGGTACAGAGCTTTTCATCGCTACATGGCTTCACGGAAGCTTATGTGAGACTCTTCTTTTCCAGAGCAGAAATATTTTGTGAGAAGTAGCCACTACTTTTGTCCCTTAAAGCTCTAAAGATCACGGGATTTAGAGGGGAATTTAGTGTGCTGGAGAGAGCGAGAGATCAATCAGGTTGAATGCTCAGATAAAGACCCAGTGGACTGGTTGCCTCGAATAGCTCTTTGAAAATAAATATTGAATATGTAAGTTCCATGAAGACCAGACCCGTTTTCTCTTTGATCACCATGACGGTACCTGGCATACAATAGGCACTAGGTAACTTTTTAACATGTAAGGGAGTGGGATGGGTTCCATGGCCAAATAATTTTGAAGAATGTTAAGTTTAACTAAGCCGAACAGATTTCTTTACTGTAGGCCTTCTCAGAGTTTGTATACATTCAGAGCTTCCAAGATGAGGATACTGCATGCCACGTTTCAGCATCATATCCAAACCACAGAATCTTTTTTTTTCAAGACACAAGAACTTACTCCAGCACACCATCGGAGATTTGCTGTGCCTTGCATAATGCCAGTACCTCCATTTTTTGAGTCCTTTCTGTTTTGCATCCTAAAATACAGAGGTCCAGAAGCCAAGAATTTCATTTCTAGAGTTCCTAATTTGAGAGCTTCTGAGGACCTACAAGCATCCTGGAATTGCCTGCCTTTGCACTGATTTGCGAAAGGGTAGACAGATGAGAAAAAGGCCTGAGGATTCTGAAGGTCCCGTAGAGTGGGCTTTGTTCTCACTCTTAATTCTCTTCATCATGATGATTTCTAGTCTCATAAATAGTCTTTTAGAAAATAGACCGTACTATCTCAATTTTGTATTTATAGCCCCATTCCTGATTCAAGGCTCCCTAGAATTGGGAGTGGTAAATAGTGGGTTTACACTGGGGCCCTCCCACCTCAGGACTCAGAATCATGCCCATTAACCTGAGTACATCTTTTCTTAAAGAATGAGCCATGGAGGCCCAGCAGAATGACACCAAGGATCTAGGGTCCTAATAGGAATTTTCTTCTTTTTCATAAAATAGAGTAGGATGGTAATCAAATTACATACATATTTAATCAGCACTGTGTGTCTTTAAAAATCTTCCAAATGTTTACCAATATCTAGAACTGGAGGAATAATCAAAAGATGTGTCAACACCTTCCATTCCTTCAGAGCCTGGAGTTTTCAGTTTATAGGACTGTCTTTTATTTGGTGAAGCAGTAGGGTTTGCTTGTCTAGGTCAGCAAGTGCAGTCTTTGTATCCGGTGAGTTAAGTTGAATGAAGGTCAGCAGTCATCCTGTAATTTCATTTGCTATCAGAGATGGTTAAGAACAGGAGTTCAGGGAAAATAGTGTGGCCACAGCGCTGTGCCCTCAACGACGTGTAGTTTTCACATTCAAATATCTATGAGAGCAGGAACCTCGTCTGTTCACTGCTGTATTCCCAGCACCTGGAACACACAGTAGGTGCTTTACAAATCTTCGTTGAATAATGCATAGAGAAGTTTTCAGCAGGTGAAAGGCTTTAATCTCAAAAATGACCTATGTAATTTAGACATGTATCTTCCAGGTCGCTTTGTGTGCATCATACCTTAAGTTACACTTTATCCTGCAGGTTTTTGCAGACATTCAGACAGAGATTCTGCTGCTGCGGTCATTCCAGCTACTGATATTAATGCAACTGTGTATTTTATTTACATGAAATTAAACATCAGTCAGTGCAGGTACTACTTTTCGAGCAAATAATAAATTAAATGATGGTCCCTAAGTGATGTTCCTCTCCATTATTTTTACATGACTTTGGGGGTTGGGGGAATAATCAGTTTTACCCACAAGCTCTGCCCTAAATGGAATGCCTGCCTCCACGCGTTATCACAAAACTTAGCTCTGGATGAAAACACTCCTGGGCGCTTCGCACTGTGGACGTCGTGCTGTCGTGAGGCCCGTCCAGGAGAGATCAATGTCGATATCATCAGCACCATCAAAACAGCTCCCGTCGATCAAGGAGTAATCGTAAGCCAGGCAGTGTAGGAAATGATGGAACACCATCCCTTTCACCCCAGCACAGACCTTCAGGGGAAGGAATCTACTCCCTTCCCCACCCTGCCAGTTGCTGCGGAAGCTCAGAGACATCAGGGAAGAGCTGGCACGCCAGGCCTCTGTCTTCCTTGTCACCAGCAGCCTCCCTTTCAGCGTAACCAGTGGTTCACTGCACCGCTCCCGTGAGGTTTGCTGGCCTTACCTTTCCCATGCACTTTCCTTCTGCTTCTCCCCCATTTTAAGAAGATTTTTTGTGGAAGTGGGCATGACATCTTTTGTGTAGAACCCCCAGAGTCAAGTGACAGATTCTCAGCTGAGTCTCCCTTAGCAACTTTCGTATTTGGCTTCTTTTACAAGCTTTAGCACTAGTAGCCTCACTTAATCATGGAGTGTGTCCACAGTGAAGAAAAATCGCACCAGTTTCACTATAGGGCATGATCAGATGATGGATACAATTAGTACATTAAAGTACATAGGCTGAATTGATAGAAGAGATGCTGAAGGTGACGGATCTGTGGATTGGGCCTTACTCATCCGAACGGATGCAGAGGAAAGAAGGTGGTCCAAGAAATACTTTGGGGAGAAATAACCAGAAATCAAAGTTACTAGCCAAGCTCGGTCAGCCAAAGTAGTGGTGAGACTTGGTGTGTAGGTGACACTAAGAGAAGGGGGTGTGGTGTCCCAGGATGTCCTTCATCCAGGTCCCACCGCCACCTGGGCACTTTCCCCCCACCATCTTCATTTGCCACAGCCCAGTTTCCAAATCATTTCTTTCTCGTAGATCTCGGAAGTAGCCCTGAACAACTGTATCCACAGCAGCCCAGGTAGCTTACTAGCCTACCATTTAGATGTAGGCATATGGAATTTGGGGGCATAAACTTCTTGAAAATTTAAATTATAGTCACACAAATATGAACTATCAATTTCTTTTTCCTAGTTTAAGGTCAGAGATATTTCTCCTATCCTAGAGCTCTTTGAACTTCAACTCAATGGCTTTCCTAGTCTCTGCCCAGAGTTAACTGAATAATTAATCTCAGAAATACACCACTCAGTCAGTCAACTACCCTTAAGCCATATCTGCATTTAACCTCCAGTGATGGTTTGCCATCTGCTGCTTCAGTGTCGCTCACCAGGAAATCTCCAGGCTTGATGTGTCACTCTGTACCTTCCCCTGCTCTGTATCGGGGATCCCTTTCTTGGGGGATGTTGAACATCTACTGTGTGCCCAGGTAATGGGCATGGTACGTACCTAGTATCTTGCCCTTCCTTGCCTATTACCTCTTCTTAATATTAATATTTCTAGAACTTAATCATAATATAGTTTCTACCTTGCCTATATGGACTGTAGGTGGTGAGTTAGAGTGGAAATAGGAGAAAAGAGTAGTTTAAGATCCTTAGCAAAATTAGCTTATCTCCTTGGCTAGGCAATCCATGTGTTCAGAAGATCTGTCTGTTTTTCTGTTTATCTAACTACCATTAAAATGAAAAATGTAACGTAGAACTACGATGAGTATTTCTGTAGTTCCAGAAAAATAATACATAATAAATTATGAACTGTTTATTCTCTCATGATATAGTTGCTCTAAATTGTAGAAATTTGGCAGACATCCCTAGAGCTATTTGTAAAAATTCAATAGCATGTAATTAAAGACAGAGACATTTCTCTATTGGGTACATTAAAAAATTATATATCATTTGGATTTGACCCTGAACTTGGTTTCCAAAAGAATAATGCCAGAAAAACAAAAGGGTAAGTATTTTAGTCTAAATAGAGGCGCAAGTTATATAAAGTAACTACACCCACAGAAATATCAGTTAGAGTCTAGCTATTTAAGAGTAATTATACCAAAGATGGTTTTTGAGTGAATATTACTTTGGAAGTAGCCAAATGGAAACAGGGATTATGATAAAATTCTGGGTTTCATGCCTTGCCAGGCAACAAAACACAATTGCTGATGTTCTAAGCCTATGTTGACTGACAATTAAAACTAATATTAATACAACAACCTGGATGCTATGTTAATGAAATGGAATATTTTATAGACACATACAAGTTTCTCTTTGGGATTTTAACATTTATCTAGTACATAAGTATACTTTTTAGATGAGAGAACATAAACTTGGAGGTTTTAAAATGGAGTTGGGGAAGGGAGTGGTTATTATTGTCATTAAATACATTTTAAGCGAGTGAGTATTTGTTTATTTAGCTTCCTAGAACTGATTTGTGTCAGGGTGACCATCTCAAACATTGCAGAGGTGACTGGAATGTAATGAATACTTGGGTACCATTCCTGAGATTTTGCAAAACGCAATCATATGAACTATAGAATTTCACTAGCTTTGTTGATATCGTGGTGCAAAGCAGGCATGCAATAGTTTTTTTTATTAGTATGCTGAATGAAATGCTATACCAAATGAAAGAAATTTTCAGTTGAACTCACATGATTTCTTCAATCAGAGGAAAGGACAGCTAACTTGCTGTCCTTAATGCTTTCCACAGTGTTGGAAAGCAGTAACTTCCAAACGCTTGTCTTGTGATCTTTTCATCATTGCGTGAGATATTTAATAATCTCAGACGTCAGAATGTTAGGCAGATGAGCTGAGATGATTCTGTAATGTATCAAACCTTTGGGACCCCTCCCTCAATGGACCTTATAGTAAATATAATGACGCCAAAGACAAGTGGATATGGATTCAAATGTTAGGCCTCCTACTTACTGGCTGTGTGTCCTTGGAAACACCATGTAACCCATCTCACTCTCAGAGCCCTCATATGTAAAGGGGCTTTCATAATATACTTCTCGAGAGTGCAGAGATGAAATAAAATATTATGTGTGAATTTGTATGGATGTTAAATCAGGATAACATCAGCTATTCTCATCATCATCCTCAGTCTCCAGTTTCTAGGAGGTCAATAGTTACATGCTGCTTGAGGGAACTTGTTTGAAAAAGAAATCTAGAAAATATATTTATTGTTTTATGTTGAAATGTTATAGTGAATTTTGCTAGAAGGAATAGAATCATTGGCTCAATTGTAGAACTGTATGGTAAAATGGAAATAATAAAAGAAAACTACAATTAGGCCTACATAATCTTTCAGATTTTCAGAGTCCTTTAGTGTACTTCATTTTATTTAATAAAATGAGATTTCTCTTGTATGTATTTCCCATCAAATTTGGCAGACTATGTCAGAGGCAGTAATAGGGGCACTTTAGTGTGCTTAAGCTTACATCTTTCTTTCATCTTCCATCTTTTGAGCAGAGGCTGATTGGAATCTTTGCCCATTTAGTTAAATGACTATAAGCCTAGCTAATGAGTTAGGAAATTGTTTAACAAACAGCACATCAGCTCGTCGAACTTTCACTTCTCCAGGTTAAAAATGGTTTGGTTATTAAACTCTGAGATGTTGTAATACCGGAGTGCCAGCTTTAAGGAAGGCGCTGGGTTGTGAGGAGCACAGGGACAGCGGGGACCATAGAACCGGGGGAAATACAGACATCTCTTTAATAATGTGCTGTAAGCAGGTGTCTGGGGTTTGTTGGTTTGTTGGTTGGTTTGGTGTTATTTGTTTTAATCTTCTGTTAGAAATCTCTGACTTAGGGTATCAACGCAGAACAAGGATTCACATTTTCATCATGATTTTTGAGTCAGTCTTGCAGATTTTTTATTTAACAAATACGAAGTACAGAATGAGTACTTCTGTATAAGCCATTAAAATGGAGTGGATGATGAGAAAGAATGGGTTAGAACAGGTCACAGGGTTGTGTCAGGGCAGGAGCTAGAAGACATGACGTAAAAATCACAGGGGGGAGATTCCTCGACAGACACTGCTCTGCTCATGACGGATTTTACAGTTAAGAATATTTCTGGTGACAGGGATCTTTTTCTTGAAAAATGAGACTTTTATTTTGGATTGTATTCCCGAAAGGCAGAAAATGTTTCTGGTGCTGTCATGGCTTCAGGACAATGACAATGGGATAGTGGTATCAATAATATAGATTTCGCTTCGACGGAAAAGTGTCCTGCATCAGACTTAATCCTGTGATGTCTCATTTTGCGCAGTTTACGAAGAGAGTCTTATATTAAAAGTGCTCGCCAAAGAGCAGAATCACTGAAGTCCTTTTAATTATAAAACTAAAGTCTCAGCATATTGTTGGCCAAAAAAAAAAAAAAATCACGATGTGCTGTTACCTTTCTTAAGAATGCATTTAATTGGTGTAGATTCCTCAAAAGGCATTCTGAGATTAGAGAATTTTCATAAAATTAAATGACTACTTCAGTCTAAAAAAACAGTCACCAAAAAATAACCTTTCAAAAAGATCTGTATGTATAAACCTCTAATATCTTTCTCATGTGATTTAAATTTATTTTTGTATTTCTCCTACAACCTCCTATTGCCTTTACTGCTTCTGCCTCAAAAGAGCACACCCAAAAAACAACCAATGTTGATTAGGCCCCTTGATCTTTTCTTTATGCGGGTGTTATATTTTTTTAATCCCTTGAATCAAAGTATATTGTAATGACTGAAATATTCAGTTGTTAACAGTATAAATTATGGTCATTATAAGGATTAAACCCAGTTTCTCAATTGTGGGTGAATGCCTTTTTTCATTTGAATATGCTACAATTTAAATATAAAGGCATAAGCAACTGTTGTAAATAGTTTTTTCTTTCTCGTTTTCTCTGTAATATAAAATATGGTAACATACCTGCCAACTTGCCACCTTGAACCACCCACACGGCAGTTTAAAAAATTTCCCGTATCCTGTTTAATATAATGTACTTTCTGGATCTTCCTATTATTCAAAGCAAATCATTTTTATTTTGAGAAAATTACAGCTTTTAAAGTTTATCCACATAGAAAAACAGGGGATGGGTAGATATTCTTTATGCTTTGTAATTCTCATTGTTCATTTATTCTCAAATCAGTAATGGTAAGAAAGTATTATATGTTCATGATATGTTAAGGAATTGCGATATTGACTTATTTAACAGATTTCTGGTAGTTAACTTTCTTTATCTGTGGACATTTTTAAAGAGTGAAATGTTTGCTGATTTGAGTTAGGAAGTGAACTAAAATTTCTAAAGTGTACATTGTCATAAACCTACCTTGTATGTTCCTCAGTTTGTCGATTTCAGGAGTGACTGTCCTCCGATTTCTTCCCATCTGTGATTTAGAATACTTTTAATTTGCTTGGATTCGTTTGTGGACTTTTGAAAAATAATTATTGCTTTAACTGACAATATTTTTATTAGTTTTCTTAAACAAGCAATTTAGCACACTTGCTATAATTTAGAACTTTTGAATGTCTTTTTATTTTCTTTGCTTTCTTTGTCACCCTGAGCTATTTACGAGGCTCATTCATTCCTCTGATGTTTGTTTAGAGTGAACTACGTGGCAGGCTCCATTTTAGGCTCTGGGGACATAGCAGAGAGGAAAACAAAACAAAATAAAATCCTGTTTTCATAGAGTTAACACTCTGTTAACATAAGACAGTCAATAACAAATATATTTTATGTCAAGTGGTGATAAGTCCTATGAAGAAAAATAACATAAAAAGGGGAGAGAAAATGACTGTGTGTCTGTGTGTTGGGGGGCGGAGGTTGGCATCGGTTATAGATGCTGTTTTATATAGGGAGGCCTTGGATTCGGTCCCATCTGGGAAGGGACGCGGACGCCAGGCGTGAGCCAGGCATGAGCCAGGCCTCGGCGGAAGAGCCTTCTGGTAGGTACTGTTGAACATCAGGTGCCCAAATCTCTTGCCTTGTTTCCATGCCATTTATTGCTCTAGTGTATTCTTCACTATCTTTTCACAAAGTGCCAGGTTTGCTTTTCGAGTACACTGTCAGTCTGGCCAAGCCCGGCAGACGGTGCTTATTTTGGTCTATGCTTTGTTAGCAGATCGGTTCTGTGTTGAGTTCAAAAGGCACTCTGATTTCAAGAACGGTTCTAGTCCTTGTGCTCTTAGAGAATTGGTAAATAGGCACTATGGATCCAGTAGGTGGATATAGAAGTTTTTTTTTTTTTTTTTTTTAATTCCTTATCAAATGAAAATGTGCTCACGAGTCTCCCCGTGACCTTGCTCTCTTTTCCTCGAGGCCCCCGAGCCCCGATCCAGGTCAGCATTAACGATCCTACCTCGCCATTTGAAACACTTATTGTGAGCGTCCCATTTGCTCACAGTGTGCCATGCAGGTGGCACGCAGCATTTCATTTAACCTTTCCGCTGTTCAGGACTGTTAGCTTCTTTTTACAGGTGAGGGGAATGAGGCAGAGTAATAGTGCTCAAGGTCACAGAGGTAATAGGTGGTAGAGTCAGGATTTGAACCCTGGCAGGCCAAACCCGTATTCTCAGCCTCTACACTGGGCAGACTCATGGGAGGTGAGAGTTGGGATGAGGCTGAATTAGACACAAAGGAGCGAAGGACGCCTCTCTGGCCTAAGTGCCCCTACCCAAAGCTAAACACTGTGTGGATTATCCACGTATATGTTTTGATATTAGGTAAAAACTTCCTCTCTGAACACACCCATGGATTGGAAATGTTTTGTCTGTCGGCAAGGTTGACAGATCTGTTTTCACTACCTCCATGTTCCCTTTCCTGATTTTGCTGAGCCTATCAAAACATAAAAGGCCTGATAGCTACTGAAGAAAGGTACTGTTAGTACCTTTCTTCTGCATACCGAGTCTCCAGCTTTGGGGCGATTTGCTTTTTCCTCTTTTGCTTGGTGTCTAATACCCCCGTTGCCCCCCACATGAAACTTTCTGATCATTCTGTTCACATGCGGCCTCTTTTCACGAGGCATTTTTTAAATATAGCTATTTGGAAATCACTGTCGTAGAGTTAATATTATCTCTGGAGCCAGACTGCTTGTGTTCAATCCTGGCGGTACCATGGACAAGTTCAAGTGGTCTGTTAATTATTCAATTTCTTTGGGCCTCAGTTTCCTCCTCTAAAAAGTGGAGATAATAGTACCAACGCGATGGCGTTATTGTAAGGTCTAAATCAGATAATCCATATGAAGCACATAGCATAGTGCCTGGCACATAGGTGCGTGTCAATGGCTGTTAGATATTACCATTAACACATCTAAACTCCCTGGAAGATTCTACATGAGTTTAGGGTGGAGGTTGTGTGGTATAGATTTTTGTATCCCTCCCTTGTAGTTCCTTATATATATGGTAAAGCATTAGAAAGAATTTATCTCTACAAGGATACCTTCAGAAAGACTTTTATTTAGATAGAATAAGTGATGAAACTAAATTGAAAGATCTTATTTATCATCCTTTGTTGTTTAGTAGAACCTGTAGGAGTTGCTAACCTGTGACCCACCCCTAAGGAACCTACACTACTTATTATCTAAGCTGCTTGCATAAAACATCACACAAATAAGGGAAACTCTAGCATCCATATCATTACAGCTCAGGTATAATTTTCTTATTAATTAAGTACCCTCTTTCTGTCGACATTAACTATACTGGGAGGGAGAACACAGATTAATTGTTGGAAAGATAGACAGCTGTGTTCCACTGGCTTCTAAGCCGTGGTTGAACAGTCAGGGGTGCTCTTTGTCAGGTTATCAGGCACATTGCTGCATCACCCTCTTCCGTGAGTTCACTGACTGTAACTAATGCTTTCCTAATATCGAAGATCTCTTCTGGATGCTAAACCGAGGCTCCAGGGTCACAAGTGAGCTGATCACTGTTGCAATCTAAATATCAATGCACAGAAAAATGGAGCTACCTGGGTGCTCTCAGATTAGATTTAAAAGCTATTTAGAAAAAATGTCTGTATGAACACTTAGCAAAAATATATTACTGATTTGCAAAGGTAATATTCTTCCTTGCATTTATACTCTTTCTTATTCCCAAAATGATTCACTAGGACTCGAGCAATATTTGAAGCAATATTATATCGAGAAGGCTGGAGTTCTCTAAAGTACAAACTCTATCGAAGTGGGCAGAAGACTGAAAATCAGTTTTTATTTGCATTTGCTTAACCAGTACTGGCACAATACTAGGCTGTTCGTGCTTTGTAGAACTGAGGACTAAACCCCAGATAGTTGGTATCAGAATTAAGATTAGGGAAGGGCTGAGATAGGTCAGCTGCTGGAGGGGTTGGGTTAGTGGCTGACAGCTTCAACAGAACTTTCCACTGAGTAGTATTGTTTCTGCTTTGTGTCAAGAACGTAAGATATATAACACCTTTTGTATAACAAAAGTTGGTTCAAAGGAAGTGAAGGCAAAGAAGAAAGGGAAAAAGAATTGAAAAAGACTTGAAGACATCTGTACTCTAAATGAGCTACAGCATCCTGATTGGAATGATTTGCGTCCCAGCCTAGAGTATGGTAGACAAGAGTGCCAGCTCTGCTTATGCAGTGACACTGCTTCAGAGGGACAGTGAGGTATCCCATGACCCTCTGGACCAAACAGTCTTTTGGCCAGGATGAGTTAGTTGAACCTCTAAATGACATTCTCTTCCTTTGCGATTCTCTCAACAGAAAGATAGCCTAACTTTTAAAACAAGGACCCTGAGGCCCAGAGAGGTTGGTCACAAGCATTCAGGCCACTCTGGGGAAGCGACCCTGTCAACCAGAAGTCTTCAGCTCTAAAATAAGCCGCCTTGTGGGGTACACCAGTCTTCTTGTCGCTATCGGAGTTTTAGGCAGAATGAGAGTGTCACTGTCAGGGACGCTGCGAAGCAGATTTTTGCAAAAGTATTTAATGACCTGTTAGGGCCCTTACAACGTCAAATTCTCTGCTTCTAGCTCCGGTTTCATTGGTTTAATAAGACAGTGTTCTCCCCCTAGCTCCTCACAGCGATGAATCTTTAAAAGCATTTTGTTACATTTTCTTTTTAAAATAGCCATTAGCTTTGCATCTCAGATACTTTACAGCAGTACCATGTGTATTTGGTATACTGCACCAGATTTGGAATTTCGTTCACCAGCTAATAGCCCACAATTTCATTTATATACGAGATGGTAGTTTGGTGAAATAACATTGCCGCTCCTCACTAAACCGCAAGCTCAAGAAAGCTGCTTGTCGCAGAGAGACCCTCATTTCCCCAGCTGTCAACCTGACTGATATTTTAATTTTTCTGCCCTGTATAAAACTTCAGTCTCTTATCCAATAGATAAATGAATGAACCCCCAGGAAATGCAGCAGAATGTTTCTGTTTGCCAGTGCAATAAATGCAGAAGCTAATAAATGTCTACTTCCATCAGGAGGAGGCGTGTAATGAGTAAATGATGAGAAAAAGAATTCGGGGAAACAAATGATCCATCCGATCTAAGATGACAAACAATTTCTTAATAACTTGGCCTCTGGTTGGAGAGAGGGCTTTCACCAGGCAGGGAGCGCCTGTTGAAACTAAGCCCAGCACAAGGCCATTTACATCCAGCCGCTGATGAATTTAGTCTGGTTACATTTGGGTCACACTGAGCAATAAGCCTCGATTTCAACCCGACCTGGTTATTGCAGACTTTCTTTGCTCTGTAATTTCTGTGAATGTGTGCTAGGAAAAGGAATCATTTCAGAGCCTAATTCACATTACTTACCCCAGATTACATTTACATTTCACATTTGTCTTCTTAATAAAGACCTTTTCAAAAGATCCAGTCTCTTTACCTGGAGATGTGTTCATATCACAGAGGTTTCACAAAAACGTCTTTTCTACAGGGTGAGTCCGCTGTGCTTTAAAGCGCTTGTGTAGACTCCAACTTTCTCAATCCCCAGGATCTGCCTTTGTGGCAACTAACAGAATCCAACTCTCTGTCCCTTGTGGACGGCCACAGTCTTGCTCACGGGCCTTGTCTGGAAGGACTTATAGTAGGCAGAAGGCACGGCGTGGTTAAGATGCAGTGAGGGAGGGAGGCCTTGGAAGGAGAGCCATAAGCCACGTGGGAGCCAGGAGAGAGACGCCATGCCAGACCGAAGACCGTCTGATGAAGTGCATTTTATCATCGCCCCTTCGGTGGGTCTTTCTAAGAAACTTCTCAGAAAAGTCACGTGGAAAAGATTGGCTACCAAACACCAGCAGTTTTCAGGGACAGATTTTCATGAATATTTCTAGAAGAAGACTATCAAATTTACTTACTGGGTCTTCCATAATTATCTTTTCTTCCCCATCTTACTCCTTACCCACCTCACCCCCCCCCCACACTTTTTTTTCTTACAAGACACATTCTGGCATGTTTTAGTACCACACGAATGAATACATTTCTGCAGCAGAGGAGTGAAACTTTTGCCTAATACTAGGGTTTAGGGCCATAATGCAGGAAAATGTTAATGAGTCATCAGATAAAAGCTAGACAGAGGCCGATACTGCTGGGCTCTGGATGCACTTGGCAGCCTCCGTATGCCTTAGAGATGCTGGAATCCTGCACAGTGCTTTCGAAGGGAGAGCCATTATACCTGAAAGCTAAGACTTTTCAATGTGCTTCCATTCACATGCATATTTCTATGCCAGATCTTTGAAAAGGCCTTTCCTTTGAAATACAAAAAAGATAAACATGTCTTTGAAATGTATAGGTAATCCCTTTGCCACTTTTGAAATCTTTCTCCATTTTATATCTGAGATTTTTTTAACCCTTAAATTAAGACTGACTTTTCTATTCACCTGAGTAGCTCTGTACCCGTTGCCAGCATTTGAGAGAACCATGTCACAATTATTATTAACATCTGAGTTGGGCTCAAAATCGGTGAAAGGAAATTAAAACTTGAGATAAGTGTTTCATCTGCATCAGATCTTATTTTGCTGGGGTATTGCAGTTCGCTCTTATGTGACTGACCATGGAGGTATTATATTTATCTAACAAAGAAAGCAATGAATTTGTCAAGTACTGCATAGAGTATCTATTGCTTTGTGTTGAAGAAACTACAGACATAAGGTTTTACAACCCTGGACTTGGGTCTAAGACCTGGGCCATTCAGTTCTGGTACTTGCCACCTGTGGGACCTCAAGCAAATGCGTAAACTTGATCGAGCAAACCATTGCTGGTAGGTTAAATGAAGACATTAGCTTCTAACCTTACTCTCTCCTTGGCTGGTTTTTTCCAAAAAAAAAAATCTATTAAGATAAGTGGTTGCTTCCTAACCGTATTTGCCGTCAGGATCTACGTCTCCTCTGCCTCCCAACAGTGTCAGCTCCTGCTCCGACAGACTTGTGTACACGAGTGAAGGTGCGATCGATCCCCAGAACCTGAGCTCTTTTCGAGGTGCTCCTTCATACGAATATTACACCCCTGTGGCTTGTAAGCGCTGGAATCGCATAACTACTTTTTAACCCTTTTTCCTGTTTAGAAAAAAAAAAAAAATGCAACTCGCTGCCAGCGTTAATTTAACATCACGCATGGGAATGCTATGTTTTCCAGCATTTGACATTTTCAGCGATCGAGAGTTATTATATTTTGTAAATGGAAATACCACTCCTAAAAACAGAATGCTGTACATGGAGTGATGTCATTTGTTTCCAAAGACTATTGGTATACCAGAGCAATGCGAAAATAATAAAAGTGAGACATTTCATGGCGTGCTTTGGGGGTGAGTTTGGGACTGTAATTCGAAAATTATCTCGGTAAACGCAGCCGCAGGCGCCGTTGGCGAGTATTCTCGGGGCAAACGGGAAATGGGCTAAAAAATATTCCCCTCAGCTGCTAGTACCTTGCCCTTAGGTTGTCAGTAAATATTTGAGTGAACAAATAATGAACACTGACCCGTTTAACAAATAGCAGAATTTCGGAGACATCAGGAGTAAGATGGGTTTTAACCTTTATAATTTAAAATCCATGTTACCCCTCTTTTAAAATTAATCCATACTGTCTGATCTGTATTGGCCTTGTGGATGGATTCATTTGTAGCTTGTGAAAATTGTTTTCATATTTTTGTTTTTGAGAAGAGTTGGGTCAGTTTCGAATATTATTAGAAACCGTGTTGTAACTGCCCTTATTCTTAAATCTCTTCACCAAGGACTAAAATGTAAAGGAACTTGAATATTTCTTTTCTCCTATTCCCTCTTCAGGAGAGATAAAAAGCCTAAACAACTGCTGTCTTTCCATAGTATGGGTGATCTGTTACTTATTTTAGCTATCTTCTGTGATTGAATATTTATGTTGCTCTTCATTTTTAATATTGTAAACTCTGATGCAAAAAATTTTAGTGAAATTTTTATATACACCCATAATTATTTCAGATATTTCTAGAAATGAAACGCAAAGTCAATGAGCACCCCTCATTAAGGCTTATAGCTCATAACTCTGCTGAGGTGTCACAATTTTTTCATCATCTTACTCACTTAGAGAGATGTGTGCGATTTGGGATTCTGAGCCTGTCTGTGGCCCGTATTTTCTGCAGCGTTGGAAAGGTATTACCTCTGAACAAATAGATTTGATTTAGTTTGGGGTTGCTGCTCAGCTGGTGCCAAGAAGCAAAGAAATCAACTTTATCAAGTCTGTGGAAGAGTTCAAAGGTTTGCTCAGTTTTCAGGAAGGTTTTTCTTAAGTAGATTTTCTGCATCAAAATGAGCTATTGGTATAGGGCTCAATTATATTTTAAAAATTCAGGTGCTAGGCAGAAAGAAGTGGGAAGAAGGCAAACTTTGTCTCGGTCTCTCCAGCTTCTTCCGTCAGGACCTGTTTCTTCCCTGACACTTCTTTGACCTCCCAGGGATTTAATTTTTACTGTACACACTTATCTTTTTCCTCGGGAAGCATTAGTGTCGCTCCCACCTGTTTGGTTTTGGGTCCCTGTTAGGCAGTTAACTGATAATAAGCCAGAAGGTAATAAATGGATGAGTTTAGAGTTTCTCTACCTGGGTTCCAAGGAAATAATCTCACAGGTCTTCTGTGTGAGAATCTTTAATATTTCCATTTTCTGTTTTATGATTTTGGTGATTATTTCTATGATTAATATAATTATATTTTAAGTCAATAGGATGGACCTTACAAGTTTGAGGAACACGAGGCTAGATGACAAAACTTACTCCCTCCCGTGGCATTCCCATGGTAATGTGGAGCTCCTGGAGGCTAAAAGGACTCAAAACTAAAGGCAGTTAACCTCTGTACTGTAATGGGTTAGTTCATATTATTTTCCCAACTAACCTTTAACGATGTCTTCACTCTTCCATCCCTAGGGCCCGCCCCTGGGCCTGGCCCATGTTAGCTCTTTAAGAGTAACTGCTTTTGAATGAATGGATTTTAGATTGGCTTGCCATAGGGCTGGAAAAGGAGGTGAGGTGGGCAAGCCAGTGTCATCGAAGGGAGCATCTGTCGTAAATCCTTCATATTATTACTATAAAATTGTGGATGAAGGTATTGTTTACAGATTTCTTTCTAGCCTCTGGTTTTCAAGAGAACATGGTGTGTGTGTATGTGTGTGCGTGCACTTCAGCGCATGTGCCGAGCTAGTACAAGAAAGTTTGTTAGATTTACAAAGTTCCTTTCCATGGGAAATGGTAGACCAGCTCGGGTAAAATGGAATGCAAGCCTGAGATGTGTTGGAAATGTGACGCTTTCTATAGATTGCCATCCAGTAGATGTGCTGTTAGATGTGCATGTGGCATCACCTCACCGGGCACTTCCCAAGTAAAACTTACGACCTTGAGAATGAATGTCCCATTACACAGCCCTCAAGGAAACACAGGTTTCTGTGCTGGTAGCATGCAGTAATTTAGTTACTATACAGGTCTTGCAAGACATCATGGTAAATTGTCATGCTAACCCTTCCGATAACTGTGAAATTGCTTTGTCTTACCACTATAGAGGAAATAGTGAGACGCACAACCGTGCCAAGAGCAGAAAGTTTTCAGGTGTGTAATACAGAAGTCTAAAAGGTGAATGTGGAAAGGTGAGACTGTTTTATCTCAGGTAAAAGAGCTACACACGTTAGAAAGATTTAAGAACTTTTATTGACATTACTATTGAAATGAATAGGAGTGAGGAAAATGAATATATTATATTTAAAGTAAATGGGAAATCCCATTATAAGCATGGCGGGAAAGGGTCAAAGAGTCACTTTCCCAGTAATATCTAGATGTCTTTTTTTTTTTTTACACACGATATGAATTTAGGCGTAATGCCTTTTAGAAATTAAGGTATAATTAGTTTTCTTATAAAATGACACAAGCCCTTGTAAAAACTTAAATTGTTCTAGAAGGCTATTAAATAAGAAGGAAAAGTATCTCACCCTCACATCCCTTTCCAAGGGTACACAGCTATATATTGCAGAGCATCTCTTGGTATATGTATGCATGCATGTATACGTGCCATTTTATAAAATATACTATTCAAATTATTTTACAACTTTGTTTTTCGTACTACTTGGACCTCTTTCCATCCACGTCGTTACAAGTAGATCTCCTTTATTTCTAAAGGGGTTAGAATAAAGTTTTACAAGTAGAGAGTTCTCTGATACAAAGCTCAAAATAGCTGACAGAAAATCGAGGGAAATTAAAGGGAAATAAAAATACAGCTAACTTAAGAACTGAATATGAAGGGCAGTTAGGTACGTCAGAGAAATACAGGGCTTTAGAGATAGGTTAGAACCACCTTTTAGGGGAAAAAATCAATATAGTGATCTTACGGCACTGTAATTATTAATTATACATTTATTTGTGTGATTTTAGTATTTATGTCTGTCTCATCTGGTATGCCATAAACTCCATAAAAGTAAGGCCAAGCATTTTACTTGCTCACTATTATATTGCAACTTCATGGCCTAGTGTCTGGCACAGACCTTCAGTATTTGATGAATGAAGAGAACTAATAAAAGGAAACAGTATGCCAAATGCGTGTTTGGTGCAGTGTATTTAAATTGCCCAGATGAAGAAACTGAGGCATGGCATAGTATAAGTAATGTATAACCAATATAACCTGCATAGTGGCGAGGCTGCTATTGAATCTAAGATTTCTCTTCTAAATAGAAAACTAAATCAAGAAAACAAATCTTGAGACTAATTAGCGAAGTTACTGAAGTGCCTGGATTAAAAACTAGAAATGCCAGAAGCAGCTCTGAATAGCTCTGTATGTTTATATATATAAAAGAAACAGTAAAGATGGAATGAAAGGGTAATTACAAAAGCAGTTTATTAATTTCACCAAGGCGCCCAGGAGACAATGGGGTTTTTATGAAATGTGGCTTCTTAGAGATGGTAAGATTTGATGCTACAGTTAAACGTGGCTTTAAAAATTAAATTCTTCTTTTTCTTAGCTGGAAAAGGAGAGGGGGCAGAAGGAAACAGATTTCTGACCAGTAGAAGCACAGCGTCACGGCAACGGGAAAAGCTGCTCCTAACGTGTCATTGCGTTTGACTTTATTAAAGTTTTTCATGAGGTGTACAAAAAAAGCTAACGTATAGGGCTTAACAGAGGTTTAGTTCTGGTTAATTTGATTCTAACTATCATAAAGATAGAATGGCTTAAATTAGAAGTTTATTTTTCTTATTTAATAAGAGTCTGGAGATTGGCGTCCAGGCCGGCATGGAGGTTTCCGTGTCACCAGAGCCCCAGGCACCTATTGTTTCACTCCTGCATTCTTGCACGGGGTTTCTCTCTTTAAGGTCAACTCATGTTCCAGGATGGCTGCTGGAGCTCTGGCCATTGCATCTACATTACGGCCTGGCCAAAAGAAAAAAGACGAAAAGAGCCGAAAACATTCCCTGCCAGCTGAAGTCAGCTCCCTTGACGCTCCCTTGAGGTCAGCGACCTGGAAGCCCCAAACAACAACTCTGCTCACGGCTCAGCCTAACTAGAGCAAAGCGGGAATTTTAGTTCGATTGACCATATATCTAGCTTAAAACTGGGGTGATCTCAGAAGGAAGGAGAAATATCGAGATAAGCTACCAATGGTCTTTTCCAGGGAGATCCTCCATTTGTCTTTACTATTAGAACTTTATAGTCAGAAGTTTTGATTGGTTAGAAAAATTTATTATCAATCACTGATGACACAGTTTAAAAACTAATAGAGCAGAGGAAAAACTAAGATATACTTATGGATGTACACAAATAGTTATTGCAAGAAATTTAGGTATACTCAGGATAAATACCTGGCTTTTTGAGTTTATTGCTTACACAAAACAACATCGCTCAATGTTAGAAAAATAGAAATGCAGTTTGAATCCATCTGCTCTACGATCAGGTTTGTGTGTAGTCGTGTAGATAATTAATGGAGACCCAGGCTCTGAGGGTGGATTGGCCGGGGAGCCAGGGGTTGTTGGCGGGAGCGGTATTGCGACCGAGAACCTCTGACTTCCACAGGGAGAAAGCCAGGCTCTGTTGCCAAGCACTGAACTTACGTTGTCTCAATGCAATCACCCTCAAAGATCAAGTCCTCATTTTAGATGTTAAAAAATGAGACTCAGTTTAAATAACCCAAACTATTCCTTGGTATACCTTTTGGAAACGGAATACTGAATCTGATAAACCACGACTCTGAACCACTGTCGGCAGTCTGCAAGCTCGTTAAATGCTAGCTTTGATTTTCCTGTCTTGTAGACGGCATTCTTCTGGGCAGGGGGTGAAGAGGGGGGAAAGAGATAAAAGGAGAGCGTCCAGGGACAGTGGAGTCGAGACTGTGGGTTTAAGGAGTGCCAGGAATGAAAGGTTCTTTAAGCTGCCAACTACTCCCTTCAAGGGCCACTTTTCTCACTGAGAATTATCAAATTCTTTCCACTGCTCTTCTGCTCACCTATAACAGGAGTACAGGGAAGGTAAACTCAAATTAGCCAGCAGGCTTTCTGATACAAGGTTTGTCAGGAGAAATACTGAAACCACTAGGTCAATTAAATTTAGACCATTAGTAGTGTTTTTTTGTTGTTGTTGTTTTTGTTTGTTTGTTTTTCTTTGTTTGTTTGCTTTTTTAGATCCCATGGCTATTAATATGGATGTGGTAAAAATTTAGTTACATTGTGAAGTCAATCTCTTGATTTTGTCTGATTCTATAAAAAGACGGGATGGTTGAGGAAGCTTGAACTCTCTTTGGTCACCTAAAGCCATTCAGTAAATAACTGTTTCAGGGCTTCTGTGCCTGAAATTGTATCCGTGTTGCATCTGCAGCATTTAATTGGGTCCCAAATGCTTAGCTCTCATCTTGGGGGAAATGTACTTACCTGCATCTGGCTGGTTATGTATTATAACATAGTTCCTGGGTGAGGGTTATAACAGAGAGTATTAAGTAGTTGGATTCAAAACAGACTTTTTTGCAACAGGAATTCTCTTATTGAAATTGTCCAAAGGAAGACTTTTGTTGGTGTTTGTACACAGTAGACATTTGTCTGAAAGAGCTAGCCAGCTAGAGTAACACTTGTGTTTGGGTGGATTGTAGGACCTATGGGGACCTGCAGTTGTTAGTGGCAATTATAGATCAGTGGCAATCAGAAAGAGGAGAGCCACGCTTTCAGCCAGTCTGCCTCACATCCAAGGTCAAACTTGTTCCTTCTCCCATTCGCTCTTGCTAGAACATCAGCAGAGTTGCCACATCCTTGAATGGACAGTGAATTACGGGTGTTGTTATTCTCTGAGAAATAGTGTAAGGCTACCAGAATTTAAATTGTACCTCCGTATGATGTCCATGTGAAGCATTTTATAAAAGAACTGACAAGAGCTAGTTAACAAATTTTTCTTGTGACCTTTTTGATTTCTCCTTTTCTTGTATGCTACAGGTGTGACCATATTAGTTATAATAGATTCAGAACCTGAGAAAAGATTGCAAGAATACTGTGTGTCGTGCATGTTTTCTTTTGATCTAATTTAGAACATGAAAACAGATACTTTTCAAATCTAGCAATAATGTGTGTGTGCATGTGCATTTTAAGATATGCTTTCAAAGGGAGACTTTCTGAAAATGGAAAATGGCAGTGTATCACACATTCAGAAACCTGGGCCACTGCCAGTCCAAAGAAATTGGGAAGGATGCCCATTCTTGTTGATACCCATTTCCTTCCTACACTGTCGAAAAACTTTGGTTTTGGGTATCAGAATATTAGATGGGTAAATTCCCCCATACCCTAAATTAGAAGTTTAAGGGAGATTGGAAAGAATACTTACATCTAAAGTCAACCACGCTGTTTTGTGCATGATTTTGTGCCGTCACTACGACTCTCTGTGGCAGGTGTGATAAATTGGCTCAATAAACACCAATTCCAAACTCTTTCTCTTTCTCTTTACTCTAGAAGCGAGAAAGCAAAAGTACCGCATTTCCCAGCCTCTCTTACAGCCAGGGTGGTGCGTGATATAGAATTCTGGCCAAAGAGATGTGAGTGGAAATCTCTGGAGAGGCTTCTCTTCCCTTATTTACCTTCCCCCTCTTCCTTCCTTAGAGCATGGGCAGGATAAATGGAGGTGCAGTAGCTCTCTTGAGACCATGAGGATGAAAGCCAAGTGCTAAGGGCGGTTGAGAAGAAATACAAGAAAGGACCTATTTATTTGATGATATCCCTGGCACCTGCATCAGCTCTGGGTTTCTAACATCCCGACTTCTTATGTGAGAAAAAGAAACCCTATCCTCGTTTAAGCTCCTATTTGTGGCTTAAACTGTTATTGTACTATTATTGCAATCGAACACAATCTTAAGCGATATCCATTTCCTTTTTATGTGGCAGAGTAGACTGAAGTGTTTGTCACTTCGTAGGAGACATAGAATAAATGCAGTATTCTACTTGCTCCTTATATTATTTCATTTACTTTAAACTCGTCTCTGTCCCATCCTGTTTTAAATAAGAGCAAAAGTTGGAATGCAATTTAGAATTAATGGTGTCACTCTAACATTATTTCAGTAAGTTTTGTATGTCATATATTTTGCCAAGTGCTCTAAATATGATGACGAATGGGATGAGATCCTTGCTTTTAGGGATCTTAGGGGCTAGTTGGGGAGACCACACATATCATATTGTCAGTACAGTGTGGTAAATGCTTTGATAAAAGTTCATGGTGCTATGAGAACGTAGAGAAAGGGTATGAATCAGTTAGCTTTTACTATCTAACAAACTACCCCAACCTTACTGGCTGAAAGCAACCAACATTTATTTACCTCATGCTTCCGCAGGCCACCACCTTGGGCTGCTAACTTAAGATCTCGGCTAGGCTCTCTCTTGCTGCGTTGGCTGGGGTTTGGGTGGTCTCGGATGATCTCAGCCAGGATGACTCAGAGTCAGTCTCTCCCTCTCCAGCCTGGGCTTACTGACATGGCACCCAGGCAGGGTTCCAAAAGACGCTGACGTTTGGAACTGGCACATCATCACTTCTGTCTATTTTGTGGGCCAGAGCAACTCACAAGCACAGCTCAGACTGAAGGGTGTGGAAAGACTACCTTTTCATGAGAGAAGCAGCAAGGTCATGTCACCAAGGGGCATGAATACAGAAAAGAAGAAAGAATTATGGCCAGTTTTAAAATCCACCACAGGGCTCTGCACAGCAACAATTTTCTTAAACAGATTTAAACACTTCAAGATAACTATCCTACTCTTTTTTATTAGCAATTCATAAAAAGTGATGCCATTAGTCATCATCAGTTCTGGAATCATTTTTCCATATTGCCAATTTCTACTCTTTCCTTATCTTTTGAACGTTTTAAAGATAACTCATAAGAAAATGTTGCTTTGAGGAAGGAAAAGTTGCATGTTAAGAAGTGCAGGATTGAAATCGTGGTTAGAATTTTCTTTACTCCTGTGTTTCTCGTGGGCCGTTTAAGGGAGATTCAGTTCCCTCAAGATACCCCATAATTAAAAGGTTCCATGAGCAAATCAGTTTGAGAATCATGATGGACAGTGTTTCTTATCTTGGAGATTTACAATGCATAGTAAGAATTAAGACCCCTGGCAAGTCCTAGCCTTAAATTGCTTTTGCTATTCAATTTAGTTAATTGGATTTCGTTGGTGATAAGGTCAAAAATTATTGGTTTGATTTTTATATAGCTAGTAGCGTCACTATATATGTGTGTGTGTGTGTATTTTTTTCATAGCCATTAACATTCCCAGCACTGCCCAGCTATTGTTTTCACAGTTCCCATTTATCCTAAGAAACAGAAAAATAGGACAGATGAACAGTGTAAGCAAAATTCCATGATGATTGGTTTAATGGCAGCAAAGATTTTTGTGTTTTAAAGATTTAAATTTTCATTAAAATGGCTTTTTAAAAAATTACTGAACAGTATGTACTTCTTTTTACTGTTTAAATAGTTTTTAGTAACATTCTAGCAATGCTCACTATATATCTCCCCAGGTACTATTCCAAGAGCCTTACATGAATTATCATACTTAATACTCCAAAGAATCCCGTGGGGTCAGCATTGTTACTCTCTCCAGTTCTAGATGTCGGGGCGAAGTGACATGTCCCATTCCACAAGGATGAAGCCATCGTTTGGCAGTCTGGCTTCCAAGTGCATGCTCTTCACCACCACCTGTTCCACTAAGACTCACTCACGTGAATGCAGACGGAGGGCTGTGGACAGCGTGTGCATGTTTTAAATTGTGTACAGTGGAGCATTCAGTCTCTCCAACTGGGTTTGTTGCCTGTGTTTTTAGTAAATGGTCCCTAGTGCCTTAGATTGGAACCTATTTTAATATAGAAAATGGAAATGACTATTATTTCCAATGGTGACAGACACATCTCCCAGATCTAGAATTATGTTGTTATTTTGGAGACAGTTCACCTCATAGCAACTCCTGTTTTACTGTCTTTGACAAAGAAAAAGACAAGCCTTTATTAGATTTTTGATAGTGCTAAACTGTCTAAGAGATATTATCATTCAACTTTGAATTTACAAGATCTACCTTTTCAAAGAAAATCTTGGCGGAAAACTTGTCTGACGCTTAAAACAAAAATTTATGTTTTAAAGGAAGAAAATAATAAATTAAACTTTTAATATTTGATTTAAATAACATTTACCCTGCCACAAATCCATACTACCTAACTGGACGAATCATGTCAAGTATCTTACCTGATGTTGCTGCAGTAAGACCCTATGCAGAATGAATATGAATGAAGATATTTTTAAATTGTATGTTTTAAAGGACCTTACAGATTTAGAAACAATGTGACCATACATAAAGCGTGATCATTTATTGAAAGTCCAGCCTGTGAGATATCACGGGCATCTTTCTCCACCTGTTTGTTATTGTTGTTATTCTCTTTTTAAGATTATCTGACAAGGTTGTTTCTTCCACATCCTACACAGTAGCCTATCAACAAAGTCTGGAGGGGTATATATCTCATCGTTTTATGTATGGCTATATTTATATACATAAGTATATATAATCTCTGTCTTTTGGGGGAATAGGAGTGTGGATGTTACTTATTTGAAGTGCAGACCACGCAGGTCTTAAATCTGGCCATTAGAAAACGATCAGACAAAAGTACAGCTGATGTAAATGTGTACTACTACAAACTGTAGGGTTGATTAAATAAGAGCAAACTTAGTTATAATGATGAAAGTAAAGTAACTAGTTTATAATTAATAAACGCCAATAACCAAAGCCACCTTTCCAAAAAGTGTGGCATTTCTACTAACTCTGAGTGCCTGGTCAGTGTGGGAACACCGCGGTGTTGGTGGACAGTGTGTGAAGCCGGAGTTGGGGGCAGTTTGGAGTCCAGTTTGGTGGACGGCACGTCGCTTGTGCAGTTTTCGACCCAATAATGGCAGATAACGTCAATCTAATCATGAGGAAACATCAGACAAGCCCACATCTCAAGTCACTCTACAGAATATCTGACCAGAGTTCTCTAGGAGCGTCAAGGTCATAAAAGACAAGGAAAGACTGAGCTTATCCAGATTAGAGGAGCCAGGATGACGAAATGTAATGTGGGATCCGGGATCCAATCCCTGAATAGACAAAGGACATTAGTGGAAAAACTGAAGAAATCAAATGTCTGTAATTTATTTACTGCTGGTAACTAGTATTGTAGCATTGTTAACTTGTTAGTTTTGGTCATCGTACTACGATTATCTAAGACGTTGACATGAAGGGAAAGATGGTGAAGGATATATAGGAACCCCCTACTATTTTTGTCTTTTTTCTATAAATCTAAAATCATTTCACAAGTCTAAATTTATTTTACAATACGAAATTGAAAAAAGAATACTTTTATTTAGTAACGTGTGGACATTCTGCAAGAGCTTAGCATTCAAGAATATGTACAACATCTTGACTTAGCCAATTCAGCATGTACCCTCCACACATGCTTCCATGTTCTAGCCACACTCAATCATTTGCTGTTTTTAATTAGCTTCTTTTGGGGGGCGGGGGAGGAATACAGTTTTTGTATATATCACAAAATATTTACAACCAGGGTAATAAATCTCATTTTCAGAACACCTCATTCTGAAATTATATGTAGATTATATATACTTATGTATATAAATATGGCCATGCATAAATGTGCGCATCTCATTTTCAGAACACCTCATTTTAAGAAATAGAACACTACAGTGAATTCCTTCCAGTGGCCTTCGTCTCCTTTTGTCCCCTGCCACCACCACCAAACTGTCACCACTTGGAGATATTCAGTGGAGTTTGCTGTTTGCTAATCGTATTTCATTATTTTGCACTTTTCCAAATTCAACATAAATTGCACTGCTCCAGATCATATCTACAACTTTTTATTGCCCCTTATGTATGTCTAATTCATTCTCTTTCGCCACTGTAAAGATTCCCACTGTATGAATACTTAGTATTTATCCATTCTCCTGGCAAGCATATTGAATGTGTTTTTGTAGACAGAATTTAATCCATTAAGTATTTACTTATTCATTCAACAAAATCCTTTTTTTTTTTCCATTTTTTTCTTAATGGTTGTTCATTTTTAAAAGTATTTTATGAGACCAAAAGAGATCTCTACGCTTTCTGAATTCCAGTAACACTGTCCACAACTTTTAATTTAGCATTTGTGCCCTTTCGTTATACCTATTTTTTTTTCTTTTGTATTAGATGGGAAGCTTCTTGAGGATTAATTCCCCAAGATGAACTTCGCTGGCGTAATAAGAATTTCATTTTGTTGAATGAATAAGTAAATATTCGAATGAATTAAACTTTGTCTCTATTCAGATCTTGGATGTATTTGCGATTATTCCCTCAGTTACATGGTGTTGCCTCCTGAGGACTTTGCTTTGTTAGAAAGATTTATGCAATGTGGGCAACTGGCCACCGAGGTGGACACATGGAACGTAAATTAAGCCTAAAACTTTAATTAGAGAAATTATATGCTGAGTTTGCAACACAGGTACGGGTATTTGTGTGTGTGTGTGTTTAACATCCCAGGCAAAAGTTTGACAAAATCAGTCACGTTGTCACCTGCCTTCGGCATTACACAGCAGAGGGAGCTCACTAATTTATATGACAGCAGAACCCTTGCCTTTGTGAATCATTCTTGTTAAAAAGCTTAATATTTGCTTCTGATCATTTTGAGTTTGTACCCAGAATGCAATTGCCTAAATTAGTTCGTTCCTTTAAAATTGTTCCATTTGGATGTTGATCTTACTCTGCGAAAACGTTTAACAGGTCTCACAGCTCTCTTGCCTATTTTATTTGATTTCTGTGACAGCTTTGGCAGATCTAAGCAGGTCTAGTATCATCATCCCATATTTTACGGGTTAGGAACACTGGAAGGAGAGCGGGGGGAGGATGGAGGACCTGCTCAAGGTCACAGAACAGAACCAGAAACCAGACCCTTCAACCTAGTGCTGGCTCTTTCCGGACGTGACAGTTGCAATGCTTAAAATAATTGAAAGTATTAATCAAGACATTACTGCTTTGCCAGCATTTTAATAGATAATTCAGGAACATAATGCTCACTTGACAGTTCATCATAATAATGTGGGGAGTTTCTCATTAGTGTTAGTGGTAGATTAGTAAGTGCCTTTTTACTGCCCTCTTTGTTAGAAGGGTTCAAAGAAAACCTTAAACCAAACATTGCGAAAGAGTATGTCGTGCCCGGCTGGTGTGTATTTTAAAGGAAAGGAAAAATTTTAAAGTTAAACTGATAGGAAGGTGTGACACAGCCTAACGTTAAAATAGCTGAGGAGACAAATGGCTTTTTGATAGCTCAAGACCTACTGAAGAATTAAAACTTCTCAGTATTTGACTAGTGCAGCTGATCGCTCAAAGTGCAGTTTTCAAAAATGCAGAAGCAGTACGCTAAGAATATTGTCTTCATGTCAGAAATGCACTTTTGTACTTGAAAATGATAAAAAATTACAATCGATCCTTACAACTGTTCTGTTCATCTTTATTGATCAGGTGCAAGAAAGATAAATCGCAGCCCAAATAAGATTATAGTAAATGTTAGCATCGTAGGGGACTCTAGGTTGATAGAGAGCCATTCATCATCTCAAATGGTGACCTGTCCATTGCTCCAGCCACCCTGAGTCGGCTGTCTAATCACATACCTATTGATTTTATCTACATCCAACAAACCTGGATGTGACTGTCATTGGACAACCCAGATTGTTAAATGCAAAGAGGTCACTGGTGTGAAGAGGATTTCATTTTCATTTTCTCACCAACCAACAATGATTTATGAAAAAATAAACTACCCCAAGTCACGCATGTGAAACCTGAGTGATTAGAGAATGAAGGTGCACAATAGACCACTGTATTGTGTTTTTGTCTTTTGTGCTGTGGTGCATTTGGCAGGATATTTCATTGAGTTTGAAGGCTCATGGGGTCATTGAGGCCGCCCCTTGCAGTAAGAGGTTTCAAAGTGGCCAGCCAGAATAGATTATTTTTAATTTTGCTGCACTAGGAAAGGCATTATTTTGCTATTACGACTTGATTTATGTTGCTTATGTGTACATTCTGTAACAGTGGAAATGTTTTCTTGTGTAAAAATTACAAAAATCCACTCCCTTGTTCTTACTTATTAATTTCTTATAAATGTTGATACTTCTGTGGTCATGCAGAGGTGACTGAATACCTTCTACTCCATAAGGAATCCATCTCGAAGGTAAAAATACAGTGTAAAAGGAAGTGATCCTTTAGCATCCTAGGTAGAACACGAGAACAGTAGGCACATGTGATACGTGTGAATTTCATTATTTGATTTCCAGCAACCTTTGATCGTATAGTGGTAGATTTCCAAATAAGGGGGATCTAAATAATCCTTCAGAAATGTTAGGAATTTTCTCAAAAGGATCAAATAATGATGAAAGTTTACCCTGTAATTACAACTTGTATACCAACAACTGTACTGTTATTTAAGTGGATACCTGTACATGTGTTTTTATAAATACCCATACCATGTATGCTAGAAATCTTCTACTGCTTGAGGGGGTGAGACAAGATCTTATGTATTTTCTGTCGTACATCTTGTACACGTTTTGTCCTCTGGGAAAGTGAAAACTCTGCTATCTTTATCCACAGAGCTCAGAGTTCTACAAAGTCACCACTGAACAATATCAGAAAGCTGCTGAAGAGGTGGAAGCAAAGTTCAAGTAAGTTTTTCTATAGTAATAATTATTTACTCTTCTCGGAAGAAGAGAGTTTGTTATGCAGCCCTTTGGAATACTTGGAAGTGTGTTTTCGTGATTGAGATGGATCCATGTTCTCTGCCATAGTAGGATTCAAATGCAAGGAAAAGGTATTTGTCCAAAGCTTGTTACAACTCGATTTTATGAACTAAGGGGAAATTGAAAGCAATAGTAATAGAATTTTCTTTTGGAAAAATATATAAGATCAGATACCCTTGTTTAGGAAGGGGATGTTAAATTGCTACCTCTGTTAATAGAAACGTAGAAGCCGTTCACTTTTATATAATAAAATAATGGGCATGTCCAAATTGGGGTATCCTCTTTTCTCGTGTTCATTTCTTCACATGTGCCTGGAAAGCATTTAAATCGCAGACTTTACCTTACCCTTGATTATGAAGGGGTTGTTAAATTGCCACCTCTGTTAATCCTTGAAGTGTTTAAATGAATGTGCCGTAATTGATGGACCAGAGTGTCCATGACCCATAGCCTTGGACTTTCCTTTTGCTGCCAGTTCTCACATTAGGTAAGAAGACATCATTCAGAATTTTCCTGAGTGTATAAATAGTTCTATTGTGTAACCTCTGTGAGTAGCACATATGTAAATTAGCAAAGCAAAGTAAGGTGTTGTGACAGATTTCGTTGAGAGATTGCATTGGGTTCTGACCTCCTTCCTTGTGCGCGTTTATGAGCGTTTGATAAAATGATTAAACCCTAAGGTAAACGTTGTTACTTTCTGCTATAGTGCAATTTTTGTGGTAATGGATATGAGTGTTATTTTAATATTGATCGAAAAAACGTTTCGTTTCCTATTTTTTAAAGAAGGTTTGAGGTGTGTTTAAACAGACAAAAAGCTCCAGTCTTCAGTAGTGAGTTATCCCTTTAGGGGCAGCAGAGAGAGGCCTAAGAATGGGGCACAAATCTCACTTAAAGTGTGTAATGTGCTATCTTAAGAATTCAGGTATAGAATTGGATGTAGACTTGATTTTAAAAGGTACTCTACACATGTATTTTTATGGTTTTTATCTTTCCCCTGATGATAAAGCAACATTTTTTTTTTTTAACCTTTTTGTCTCTATACTGTGAGAATCTTTGACTTGCCACCCTGGGTATTCTTCCTCATTGTAAGATAATAGCTATACAAATAACTAAAATTTGAGGTAAATTAAAGGAGATCAGTTTGGACTAGAGTGATCTATGAAGTAATTAAAAAGAAGATATTTTAGATGAGGCTTGAAGAAGAGTATTGATGGAAAGGGAAGTTATTCAGAAGAAAAATCCTGCTCTGCAGTTAGTGGGCGACAAATTAGTTAAGATCAGTGGTTTGATTCAGGGAGATCAGTGCAAGATCAAGTTGAAAGTGTCGGCAGGGTCATTCGTTAGTTGTTTGGCTAAGAGGTTGGGCTTCATTTAGCAAGACGTCTTTGGAAGGTATTTGACTGGGGAAGTACCCCGATTTCCGTGCTTCTTTAGGAATATTAACCTGACAGTAGATGTGAGGTTTGATCGGAAGCATGAGAAACAAGAACCAGAAGTACTAGATGACAGGTCCCTGTAAGTGAAAGAGCAGAGAAAGACATGAATTAGTGATTGGAGAGTCTGCTAGCGCTGCCGTAACAAAGTACCACAGACCGAGTGGCTTAAACAATAGAAGTTTATGTTCTCACAATTCCGGGGGCTGGAAGTTCGAGACGAAGGCGTCAGCAGAGTTGGTTTCTTCTGAGTCCTCTCTCCGTGGCTTGCAGATGTCTGTTTTCTCCCTGTGTCTTCACGTGGTATTCCCTCTCTGCATCTGTGTCCTGATTGCCCCCTCTTATAAATCACATTGGATTAGGGCCCACCTTAATTAATGACTTCATTTTAACTTAATTACCTCTTTAAAAATCCTGTGTCCAAATATACTTTCTAAAGTGCCATGCATTAGGACTTAAACATATGATTTGGAGGCAGGGTGGGGGGAGACACAATTCAATCCATAACATTTGGATAGAAGGGGCAAAGGAGAGTTTAGCAGATTTGAAAACTGATGGAAGCTAGATTTTACAGAAAGAGGTAAATCTGGTTTTGGCTGAGAAGAACCTGTCATCTGAAAACATGCCCAGCTGCCATGACATTTAGCCAGGGCTAGCCTGCTGGAGAATGAGCATAAAAATAAATGTGATGATGGCTTACCTTCTCCAAGATAACATGGACTTATGGGTTACAGTTAGTTTTAAGAAGAGCCTCAGCGGTATTATCTCTGTTATCTTTATAAGATAGTATTCTTTTTTAGATCCTACTCTTCTTCGATGTAGTAAAAGAATTTGGCCTTTCCCAAAAAGAAATCTGGCCTTTGTACCCAGCTCCTAGGAGGTGACCTCTAAACCCTTGGAAGTTCCCAGGTGATAAAAATATCTTATTAGACAAGATGGGCCCCTTGGGCCCTATAGTATCAACCCAGCCTTTGGAGGAGTGGGGCTGGAGACTGAATTCAACCACGTGGGCAATTAAGTAAGCAAGCCTCTGTAATGAGGCCCAGATGAAACTGGACACTGAGCGTGGGGTGAGCTTCTCTGGTCGATAATACTCTATGCATATTGTCACACACCAATACAAGGAGCATAGCATGTCCTGAGGACAGTGGAAACGGCATTTGGAACCCTCCTATACTCTGTCCTATGTGTCTCTTCCTTTGGCTGATTCTCTGTGTCATTTTCCATAATAAGTTACAGCTGAGTTCAATAGCTCTCTGTGAGTTCTGTGAGTCCTTTTAGCAAATTATCAAAGTTTAGAGTGGGTTGGGGAACCCCTTGAACTTGAAGGTGATGTCAAAGTGAGGACAGTCTTGGAGACTCTGCTCTCAGACTTTCTAGTTTGGCTAACTCCGGTACGAACTAAAACCCTGTTTTACATACTGCGAATGGCTTTTAAGAGCTAGTTTTTCAGAGTAGCTTTCATTATATATTTTTTTTCCCCCCAGCTACCTGCTAGACTGAGCTTCCTAGAATATTGTACTTTGATTTGCAGTGAGTTCATTAGCTTCATACCTAGGAAGTGATAGTGCTTTGGCTGTAAGAGGTTTTCCATCATCGAAGGCACAGAGATTACTTAGTGGAACTTTGTTTCTCCTTAGGAATTTTTCCATCTCAGATAATCACATAGCGTCGGTCTTTTGCAAGGCAGTATACTATAGTCTTTACGTTGCATGACAGCTGATCTCAGCCGTCTCTCTTAGGCAGCAAGCTCTGAAGGGCTTTGAAGAGTATTTAGTTCATTTTTTTTTTTTCCTGATGGAGGGTTCTTTTGGGTGCATCTTGGTTACAGGAGCCAGAAGCTCTTAAATTGCAGTTTTATTCACCTGATAGGGAGTCACACAAAATCACCATGAAGAAAGCTAAGAGCATTTGAGGCTGCACATCCCAAACACCAGTCACGTTGATGCATTCTGCCATGGTAGCAACTAGGATTATTTCAGGGGTGCTTAAATATTAATGACACTTCAGTCCCTCGGTTTATAGTTTTAGCAATAAACCATTAAAACACTTTAGATTTAATGGAATTTTTTTCCCCTACTTTATCAATACCTCATTCATTCCTAGAGCTCCTGTGTGGCTCTTTGCTGAGTTGCATTTGAAGCTATGAGGGAAACAGGGTCTTACCAGCGAAGACCTTAAGAGTTCATCAGAGGAGAGCAAGAGGAGGACGGAATTTTAAAATAGAGCTTTATAAAAATCCAGAGTTAGATCCGCTGTGATAGGATAATTGCATCCCTAATAAATGTCAGGTTATGAAAAATACTATTTAACATTTATTTCAGTGGGAATGAAACAATTTGGAGATGAAGAATTTGTGCTGTTTATTTTTCTGCAAGAACTTTTTTCCCATAACAGCTTTAAAGTTTTAGCTATAAAACCCCAATCACTAAGCAGATCCACCATTTTTTACATCTAGTTTTTATTCAAAAGATAACCTTTCCTTTTCCTAACCCAATTAAAACAATGTAATTAGCACTTCGTATCATCTTTATCACCTTTTGTTATTATCTGTTAAATAGGGCAACGGCTAGTGCTGGTTTCTGCTTATATGATGCTAGGATCAGGTTACAGTTCAGCTTCCTGAAATGTTCTGTGTAAATCCTTATTTTCCATGTTATAGGTAATTAATTAACTAAAATATTATACTAAATAATGTTACATTGATAGTGCTTAGCATAGGTCTCATAGAAGGTAAATGCTCAATAAATATTAGATTTTGTATTATTATATATTGTATATATTGTATATAATATATATTGTTGTATTATTTTATTTTTATGTTCAAGTTATGACACATGTGTGCCATAGGAGAGATTTCTGTCTTTGTTTCCAAACAAAATCTAGATGATGTTGAAAGTCTCCCTCCCCCCGCCCCCCAAAAAAATCCCATGAGTTTTTTACCTGAGCTCACGGTGCCGCTGGGGGACAGCATTTAAAGCACTCATGACAGGAGGACACGGTAAGGGATATGTCAGAGCAATACGGACAGAATGCCACATGGGGCCTTATTTCCTGGTCAGCATCAGAATCAAATCTCTTTGGGTGGATTAGAGCCAATATACCACATCTACAAAAAGAAAATGTGGTTACCAGAGAGTTATTTACATACGAATATTTTAAATTATAAAAACAAATATCAGGTAAATATAAGGCAGATATCAAAGAAATGTAGAATATTTTGGTGGTATAAACCTTGTGACGATAACGTAATAGCCAACAAATGGAAAGCATTTTAAATGATTGATATTTCATTCCCATGCTGTCCTTTAGATGAGGAAGTGGTCAGTTTCTGCCTTCCATAAAGGAATATAT
>NW_006434839.1:7190919-7217385 GCF_000325575.1 Pteropus alecto
ATATATATGAAGTGACATAGATCTGTTGAAAATATATTTTTGGAATGCTTTCATTAGAGATATGACTTTTCAACTTGGCATCAGTTTCTTTGAACGATGAAGCACTTGTAAAGGAGCCTGATCCTGTGAAATCGTGTGTGAATGCTGGTAATACTCCTTTGTGTGCCAGGTTGTAGAAGCGGTTTTCACTTTCATCCTTGAATGAAGTGGTTGAAACCTGACTTATAAATTTAGGCTCATGGCAGAAGCCTAGGTTATCTTTATAACGTGTTAAAAGGTGTGTTACCCTGTGGAAGAAGCTCAGGTATTTTAGAGTATCTGAGAAACACTATGTAAAACTCTTACAGATAACAATGGATTTTGTAAGTATTCCTGTATATTCAAAGGTTTTCCTCAATTTGTTAAAGGTTTTCCTTTAACTTTAAAATTCCGTGGTTCTATTAAGGTTTCACTTTGGCAATTCTATTTAATTTCTCTTTTGGGTGTGTGATTTTAATAGCTATACAATAAGTCCTCACTTAAGATCATTGACAGGTTCTTGGAAACTGACTTTAAGCAAAACCACATATTAAAAAAAAAAAAAAAAACAGTTTTACCACAGGCTAATTGATATAAACAAGAGTTCATTTCCTAAGGCATAGTTTTGGTCACCAAACTTCTAATACTGAAAATAGAGCCAAAGTTCTAAAGACCCCAAACACGACTAATACTAAATGCTTGAAATAAATGTGACCTATACATTTAAGAAAGATTAATAAACACAAGTAATATCCTGATTTTCTAACCCTTTCATTCCAATCCTTTTCTTCCAATCCTATATAAGAAAGGCCGGGGTTGTGGGTGGCAGGAGGCTGCCCTGGCAGCTCATGGCACAGGCAGATCCCACCCTGGACAGGACACTCTTCCCTAGAAAGGACATTCACACCTGTGCACACACACTCACTCAGATCGGGGCAGTGTGGACACGCCAGGGAACCTCACGTGCACACCTCTGGGATGTGGGAGGAAACCGGAGTCCCCCAAGAAGCCCCACAGAGACATGGGGAGAATGGGCAGCCGCCACACAGACAGTGGCAGGGGGTCGACTTTTTTTCCCCCTCATCATTATAACGAAAAGACCCTGAAGGAAGCGTCGTGACGTGAGGACCGGCTGTACTACAGGTGGGTTCATGAGGCTGCGGGTGACGCGCCAGCGCTGTCAGCAGGTGTTTCTCATGTGCTCTGTAATTATACATGTGGATCATGGACCGTTTTAAGCAACAGTGTTTAAAGATCCTGCTTAATTGGCTGTAAAATAATTAAATAAGGTTTTGACTGGCAAATTTATAATTCTGTTAGATGCATAAGCCAGCGTGCCTGGATGTCAATGTGACTTCAATTTGGAAATATTAGATTAATAGAACTAATTGTACTTCAGGTACAAAGTTCACTCTGATTAATAGTCTTAAAACTCTTCTGGAAGTTTAGTCAAGTAAATTTATGTTACTTACCTTTGTGCTTAAACTTTTAATTAAGACTTACTGCAAAAGTTTGAGCTTTTCACTCTTGCTGAGCTGCTCCTTTCAGCTTCTCCTGAGTTGAGCTCCTGCAATTTTTCAGTGGCTCCAGCTGCCTTATTGAACAGCCTCGTCTCATCAAAAGGATTAAAACTATGTACCGTTGTACATGCATTTGTAGCTGCAGCTGACAGGTACCCTGCACACCGTCTCTAACACTTAGTGATGTCTACTTATAACCTACTTTAGTGCTGCGTGAGTGGCTCTGATATACCGAATGTACATGATAAATGTTTTATCTCTGATTCTCATTGATCAATTTCTAAATGATCAAATGGTTTATCTCAGTAAGACACTAATTCACATTGATCAAATTCCAAATGACCACGTTGACTCGGTTTCTGCTGAACACAAATTGTATTAAAACAACATTATTTGAACATGCTGCCTTTTCTAATGCAGGAGTTATGTTACCAGTTACATTATAACCAGAGTTATTGTATTATAAAGATGTCTCCTTCATAATGAAAAGTTTACACAAGAAGAAAAGAATGCGATATTACAGGAAGAACAGGGCTTCGGGCAAGGATTTGGGCTTTTACTAACTAATTAAATTTTGCATTTGTGTTGGGCCTTTCTTCCTCCTTTTTTAATTTAAAAGGATGTGAGCAGGAAATATAGCAGCTGCAGCGGTGACATTTTATTCCCTATGGTCCTTGGAGCCAAGTAACATGTTGATTATTTAGTAAGAGACTTAGTAATTGAAGAGGAAAAATTCTAGATAAAGTAAATATACCTATACCCTTTGTGCATAAGTTTGATTGTAATTGCCTATTTAGAAATTTATGACTATTTGTTATATTTTGGGTTTTCAACATCAGCTCACCTTTTTCAACTGCCATGGTATTTCATGTACCCTCTAGAGTTTGTCCTATAGTGTTGCTGGAGGAAGATTTCAATTCTAAAATTGAAAAACAGTGTTTATGAGCTAAGAATATACTCTTTATATGAAGCTAATGGTAACTACACATTCGGCTGAAACATAGTCTTGGTTATAGAGAACCCCCAGTTCCTCAGACAGGTTATTTATTACATTCCCGACTTGTCTCTACCATCTGTAAAATGTAAACTATAACCGCCACTCTCTTTAGAGAATTCAAGCTTAGAAGGTTTAAAAGCTAGGAAAAAAAAAAGACAATCGTCATTGATCTTCATCTAAAAAATGCTCTTAAGTAGCCGTTTCATTTGATTCTAAGACACTGGCTGCCATTTTAAGAATGTTCTAAACAGTGTGGCAGCCCCTTCTCTACCTCATCAGGGAATATGTAGAGAGTGGTCTCCCACCTCTCAAGCCACCTCTCAAACTATGAGTCTCTCTCCTTCCCTGCACCCCCACACCCCCATCTCACCTGCCTCCAGCAATGAATTAGTTCCAAAGAGAGTGAGACCCGCTTTGGAACACACCAGTGTTTGGCAATATTTCTTACGATGGGCATGCATAATTGGTTAGATTTGTGATGAACCTTAGGCAATTAGTGCTTCTTTTTTTCCCTTTAAGATTGGAGCCCTTCTAATCAGATCTGTCCAGTTATTTCTTTTTATTCATTGGCTTGGATCCCCATACCTAGTCTACATACTTATTCTTTAAGGTGACAAAAGTAAATGCCAAGAACCATTAATACCACTTGGGAGTAAGTTTTTCATCTGCATCATTTCTCTATTTCCTACTTATTCCTCACAGCATTCCACTCAATCCAGAGGTATCTGCAAGAAGGGGCAGGGCGGGGTGGCAGGAGTGCTGTATTTATCTCTTTCACAAAGAACACACACTGCAGCCATCTCATGAACATCTGTAGTTGGTCACAAGGTCAAGAGGATCCCCATGGAAACCTCCTCATCACTTCAGGAGTACGTAGAGGAGCCTCAGGAGGTGACACAAGCCACCACGGGTAGTCAGATAGCCACAAACTGTTATAAATCCATGACCTAGGATTCTCTGTCCCAGCCATGGCAGTCGAGGTTTGTTTGGGTTGCTCTGGGCATCTTCTTTACTTTAATATCACCTATCTGTGTCACATGTTAGTGACCATAATCAGTCCTGTTGCAGCCCTTAGGTTTGTGACCATAGCACCCGAATTCATGATTCGTTCCGTGTGAGATAACAGATTGTTCTGGTTTCCCCTACAGGAACATTGGCATTGAACTTCCTTCCTTAATCAATACGTCCGTTAAGAATCTAGCATACCCTACACGCTTATATGAAACATCAATTGCACACTGTTAGTTAGATGAATGAAGACCCTGCCAAAATGGTAGCTTGTTTTTTTCCCTTGTGTTATAATATTTTAAATGAGAACATTTTGAGTTCTAGAGCACACAGAATTTTTTAATGTGTTTATCGATCCTTGCTTATTTGAATAATTAACTAACTTCACAGCTCGTGGTTTCTAAAAGATATTTCTCACTGGGACTGCTAAGTGTTTGCCTCTTACTGATTCTGGATAGAGTTCATTTACTTTTTAAAGGATCGGTCGGAAATAATTTTTTTGATTTTCCTTTGATGTTTTCAAAGATGAGAAAAAATTATTGCACTTTTTGAGTGCCACTCAGCTACAGATAGAAAGCAGTAAAGCTTGTAGGAAGGCCAATTAGAGTTAATTATTGTCTAACGGACCTGCCACATTTTAAAATGTCCATGAAGACTTCTGGGAGGTAGATTTTTTAATTCTACCCTTGTGTCACATTTACAGAGTTAACACAAATTTAAGTCTTGAGCGTGGCAAAAATTGTGTTAAAGAAGTTATCTACACCTATCATTCTCAAGATAGTCCCTGGTAGTTGTTACCAGAGGGTCAGGGGAGGGGGGAGGGAGAGGTAGATGGGGTAAAAGAGACCAAATATGTGGTGCCAAAAAGAAATCTAACATTGTACACTTGAAACGTACTGGATTTCATTAAATAATGTCACATAATAAATAAATAATAATAATAATAATAAGATATTCTCTGGGAGGTTCTATGGGTTCAGCCATACTGTGATATCTATTACATTTCATGACTCTACAGTTTGGTAATCCTATTCCAAATGCTATCAACCCTCCCTGCTTTCAACTTGATAATTAACTTATAGATGTATGTGGTTGCCCATTCACTATGCCTGGGGTGAAACCACAGCACTAATACTGAAACCAAACTTTCAGGATAATTGTGTTTGAGTGTATAATTACCAAATCATCTCTCATGGGTTTAGTCTGTCAAGGATTTCTATGCCTGGCTCTTCTGATTTTTTTCTTAAGCAATAAGCAAACAAAATACAAAAATTGATAACTTGGGCCTTATTATAACTGAAAAGTTCTTCTCATCTTAAGATACCATTAAGAACATTTAAAATATGGGCAAAAGACTTGAACTGATACTTCAAAGGAAGATATAAGGATGGCCAATTAGCATACGAAAAGTACTAATAACTATTAGTTTTCAGGGAATTGTAAATTAAGACCATTAGAATGGTGAAAATCAAAAATTCTGACAATAATAATTGTCCGAAAGAATGTGGACAAACCAGAATTCTTGCATTTTGCTGGTGGGAGTATAAAATTGCAAAGTCACTTTGAAAAAAGTCTGTCAGTTTCTTAAATTTAAATATACATTTGCTCTATGACCCAGCCAATTTCAGTCTTGGTATTCGCCCAAGAGAAAAGAAATATCCACAAAAAGATTTGTACACATATGTTCATATCAGGTTTATTATTCATAGTAGTCAAACACTGGAAACAACCCAAATGGTCATCAATGAGAAAATGGATAAATTGTGATATATTCATATACAAGAATACTGTTCAGTTAAAAAAAAAATCGATACATGAAGTAACATGGATGAAATCAGTAACATCATGTTAAGCAAAATGAAGCCAGACACAAAACAATATCTGTTGTGTGATTCCATTTATATGAAGTTCAGAAATAGGAGAAATTAATACTAATAAGAATCGGAAAGTGGTTGATGGGGATCCCGGGGGACTCGATCGGAAAAGAACACAAGCGAACTTTCTGAGGCATTGGGAATACTTGTTTTCTGGGTGGTAGTTACACAGGTATGTACAGTGTTTACTTTAATATGAACACTTAATAATATTTAAAACACCTTAAATTCATTGTTAACTAATTTTAATTAGGAAAAAAAATGCCCCAAATATTGGAAAGACCCAACTTCTAACTGTAATTTATCCTAAGTAAAATAAGTTTCTTCTAATGTAATCACAGTCTTAAGAAACTTATGATTTCTCATTCTATCCATAATCAAATTTTTTCATTAGAATTTGAATCCCTTATCTTAAAGTGAGGGCTGTTTATTCAGTGTATTTCAATGCTGTAGAAATAGAATTAATCCTTGCTTTATTTTTTCTTTTAAGAATTAGTCCATTTTCCCTTATTAAATTACATTTGCCTATTATATTATCCTCATTAGCCTAGAGTCCTATAGATAGATAGTCCTGGTTAAGTTTTGAAAGTTATTTTGATAAAGGGATTTTGAAGGCAGTATTTGTAAATGAAACATCTATACAGAAACAGTGATACTTTTTAATATAATGCACTTAGGTAGCAATTCGTTCTTACTATGTATCGAGTCCTGGCAAAATGCTTGAAAACATATAAAAGCTTGCAATTTGGCCCTTCCCTACATGTTGAAACGAAAGCACACATGTTTCCATGTTAGAGTGTCGCCAAGCATCCCCAACTTGCTCACATGGCTGCCTTAAGCTATTTTCTGTGCTTTCTCATTCAGTGGCCAACAGTGAAATTGCCGTGTTCCTTTTGTGAGTGTGTATGTCTAAATACTGGTAATCAGCTGCATCCCTTGAAAATTGATAGATGCGCTCATTAAGGGGAGTCCTTGCTCTTGGCTCCGTGCACAAGTCACCTCAGCCACCGTTTCTGGATGAAGCTGGCAAGAAATACATCTGGCTTTGTACTCCTTTTCAAGGACTAAAACCTCTTTTTTTCAGGATGTTAAACATGCTTTGTAGGGAACTTACAAGCACAAAGAAGTCAGCTATTTGCCAATTACGGTATTAACACAAGAAAGACTACGGGCTGCTGTTGTGTGGTGGGATTTTTTTTTTTTTTTAACGTGCTGCCATTTGCTCTTCATTTTGTTCTCTTGTGCTTTTGAGATTACACAAATAGCTATATTTGTGAGGCAGATCCATCCATGGAGACTCCGAAGTCCACCAGCCTGCCACTGGCATAGATCTCAACAAAGCTGCCTGTGTGTGGAGCGCATTCAGCTTGGTTTACGATTGGGGTTTTGAAGGTAGCATACACCTGTTTCTGCTTTCGGGCTGAAAAATGAATTGCCAATTACCGTAGACATGTTCAGACATGACACTTCATATGGTAGAAGCTTGCTCAGCCTGCTTTATGCTGGGCCCCCAACTACGAAACCATCAGTTCTGAAAAAGGGGTGTGTTGGCAAGGAGAAGAAAAGAGAAGGGGATCCATCTTTGATCTGTTACTGTTTTCTGTGCCTGCGCAAGCTGTGGGAAGGAGGTCAGTGCCTCTCACCTTTGTTTCCCCAGCAGAGCTCTTGAACAAGATGAAGTGATCAAAGCCGGGTGCCAGAGCATCATCACGGTCTCATTACTTTGCAAGCTGCACACCCAGATGCTGCTGTTTTCTGCATCAGGCTTCACTGATTTATATTCATAACACCTCCAGTACAGCTCATTTGGTACTACTCATAATTAACCAGTTCTTTGCTTTACACGATAGTGTTTCTCTAATACAAAAGACGCTGATGTATAGCAGAAAATAACATTGTTGGGTGTAGAGTGCATCTTTCAAGACATCCTGGATAGTTGACAAGAAGCAGAAATCATGTTTTGTCACTCAAATCATTTGTGGTTTGGTTTGGTTAGTCGAGTGTTTGGGGGGTATTTTTAAAGTCTTTGCATTTCAGATATTGGATTTCGCCAGCAGATCAATTTCTTCCACTCCCCCATTCTAGGAGTTCTCTTCAGTTAGTGGATGCTGACACACGGTCCTCATTTGTTTGGTTCCTCCCACCAGTGAAGAGCTCAGTGACATATATTTACTTTGAAAGGTATTAACCTTTGCTTTGGGGAACTCAGCCATCATCAGTATCAACACAATTATCCCTCAAGGGTCTCTGATGTCCCATGCTCAGCGAGCACTGGAAATATGGAAATATAAGTCTGAGTCCCTGCCCTCAGTGGTCTTATACTTGTTGAGATCCTTAGCTCTACTGCAGAGGTGTCAAAACCTCATACAGGAACTATAACTTTTAACGTGTGTTCCAGAAAAATTGTTGACTATCTCATATATTCCAAGTAGTTTTTATAAACTGGAAATATAAATGTGAAGAAGGCATGAAGCAGTATTCGTGAGGAGGCGGATTAATACAAAAATGAGTAAAATGTGGTAAATGCTAATATAAAGGGGGAAACAAAATGCTATAGGAATAAAGAGGGGAATCTGGACTGCAAGAAGAGAGACGACGGGTATAGGCTGGGTCTTCTCACCTTGAAGTTTTCTTAAGATAAGAAGAGGGAGAATGGCTTTCCATAAAGAGAGAATCAAATGCTAGAAATGGTTGAAATGAACGTGGAGTGAGGGGTGATGGAATATGAGGCCATAAAGGAAGATTAGAGTCAGACATTGAAGGGCTTTCAATGCCATGATTCGAAAGGCAGAGTTAACACAGTTGTGAGAATTCAGCCAGAAGTCCTGTCTACTTGGGACTGTTTTTGTTTTTGTTTTTTTTTTCTGTCGCCTATTAGATTCTCACCATTAGAATTACGCCTTTTGAGTTGCTTGTTTCTAGACGTCTTCTGTCAAATATACAAGCATAATATTTGGTGCATATATATGTGTTCATGTTTATTATAATCACAATTTGCTGTATCATATTACTAATATTATGTTAACATTATTAATATCTATTAAAAATAAGCACGTTAACTTACCATTAATTGTCTAGCAGAGTTTAAGGCTTGAGAGAATGTGACGTAGGAAAGAGTACTTTTGATTGACAGATGGGTAGGGGAGACATCCGGAAAGCTTTGGTTCATGGGATGCTTTCTAGGGAAATCTCAGAGCAATTTAGCCTTAGATGATGGAACACCAAAAGCCAGTACGCTGGTTTGTCATTTTAGCACTGTCCCTGCAGTCCATGGATAACGGTGAAATTCAAAAACCATTCTTAGTCATGATCTCTTTGAGTGGCATTCTAAGAATTCACATGGTACAGTACTCTACATGTCGTAGCAAAGAATGTGCTAGAGGCAAATCGTATGTGGTTAATTCAGATATGGTCTGTCTGGATGTATGTTTGTGTTTTATGTAGCTGTGATTGTATATACCCAGTATATATAAAATTAGCTTGTATATTGCTAGTTGATAGGAAAATCCAAGTGTTATTATTAAATGAATCTTTTTAAGTATTTTTCTCCTTCCCATTGCGTTTTGTGATCAACTTTTACCTTTTGATACTCTTCCTGGAGGCTTATTATAGTGAAAGAATATGAAATTAAATTAGTAAGTACTATTGTATTTTAAAAAATTATCAAGTAAGTACTATTAGTAAGTACTATTGTATTTTAAAAAATTATCAAGGTAGTACTTTTGTCGGGGGAAGAGGGCGGAGAAGGGATAACAAGATGAATGTAATCTTCCTCTCTTTTCTTCCAGGTCAGTCCCTTCAAAGTAAATAATGTGATGTCATAGTTTGGTAGTCATTCTTCCCCATTTATCTGTATTCATAGAAATGTTAATAAACATAGATTTTGTTTTATTTTTATAAAACATGTGAAATTATACCATATTATTTTATTTAGTTTACATTCAGTATGGATATAGCCCCCCTTGGTCCACACATACAACTTCAGCTCATTCTTTTAAATAGCTGCACAGTATTCCATGGCATTGATAGACCATAATAGACCTCCTGACAGCCACTCAAGTTGTGTTTCAATGACCAGTAAAAAAAGGCTGCTTTGAAACAGATTTACTCATAAACCCTTAGGAACTGGCCCTTTCGTTTCCGTAACATGGATGGGCTTTGAATTGAGACCAGTTCTTCTATGTGGCATGGAGCTTCTTAACCTCTTGGGTTTCTTTGTGCCGATTAAGAAATGCGTATATAATAACTCATGGCGTTGTTATAAGAGGTGATGAATAATGTAGGTAAAATTCCAGGCACATAGTAGAACCCAACCCCACGCAGGGTCAATTTCTGGTTTAGTGGGATAGAGTTGGCAGAGCCCAGGTTACTTAACTTCAGAGGTTTTATTATAGCATGAATCTAAATCTACCCTCCCAAGTGGCTTTTTTTTTTTTTTAAGAAAAGGAAAGCCCATTTTGTGAAAATATTCAACTTTCTGACTTGTGTAATTTTAAAATATTACATTTTGGCATAACCTTTGCAGTTTTTGCTGCTAGTTTATAATTCCCTAGAGGTGAATTGAAAAGATTAGTGGTAGAACTTTTTCCATTAACTCTGGGAAAAACTACAGAGCAAAAAATTGTCCTTTGACAGAAATGTCAATCCATACCTCTTTTGGAACATTTGGAGACTGAAGCGCTGAGAAGCTGATTTAATAGGAGAGTTGAAAATCAAAATGTATACACATCTTCTCACCTTTTCTAACTGACGACAAGACAAATGAAAAATACACTCTCAGAACTTGATGACGCAAAGAAAATAGGATTGTTGCTCCAGAGAGTGCATTAGGAGTAGATCTTTAAAAGATCTGAGTGCTAAGCTTTTGGCCAAGTTCTTCAGAAAGCTGATCCATTATTATTAATGCACATCTATTTCTACTTCATGCCATAAAGTTCCTTTTGTGTATGATATAGTATCTAGGAAGAAGATTTAAGAAAAAGAGAATGTTGAAAATGCTACAGATTTTGCAGTAGTTAACCAGGAAAATATGCTTATTTACTTATTTATGATTCTTAGTCTTCCTGATTGTTTTTAACTTATAGGACTTACCTTAATTTTTTCATTCCATAATGTCAATATAGCTGTAAGGACCTAGTAAATATCCACGAGAACCAAAATTTTACTGGGTTTAATTTTTATAGACATCCTTTGCATAATGCAATAGACTTGTTCTAGCAAGTTATTTCTCCTCCTCCTCTACCCCCATCTTAGTTTTTACATCTGTAAAAGGTAATAATCGGAGATGTTTTACAAGAATTAAATGAAGTCCATTTATGTTCTTGGCACATCCCAAGTAGTTGATAGTTAATTATTGCGGTCATCAGTAGTTCAAGTTTGTGTTGAATGAAATTTGTGTTTTTAAATTAATGCCCGTAATAAAGCCCAGTATATATTTCTCTAGGGAATAATTCCTGGACATATAAAATCACAATTGAGAATATACCATGCCTCTAAAAAACATTCATTTAAAGACAAATGTTTTCTGTCACATCACTAACCAACATTTTCACAACACTACTCAAAATAATAATTATATTTTAACATGCTAGGAAGTACATAATTTGGTTAGAAATGCATATGGGAGGCTGTGCTTAGATGAATGCAGCTATTTATGATATAATTCTCATCTAATAACTTGTTATACCTTTGGAAGATTTATATTAATTTGAGATTATAGGCAATTATAGATTGGCAATCTATAATGAACAATCAAAATTCTTTCTAAAATGTGTTCTGAAGTCAGTTGCTTGGCATTAGAACCATACTTTTTCCCAAAAGTGATACTCGTGATTGTCTAGGTGAGTCCTCAAAAGCCTATATAACCCCTGTTTGTTTGTAGCTAAGAATGAAAGACTGGAATTTGGGGTAGGGGAAATAAGAAGAAAAAAATAATGCATTTGAATGTGCCTGTGCTTGCTTGTGTGTTTCAGGGTAGTCTGAATTTTTAAAGCTGAACTAATCACAGGTATAACCTTGTTTCTCTGTAAAAAAAAAAAAAAAAAATGTGGGCCCCTGTAGAGTGTGAGAAGGAAATGCAGAAACTTTAGAAAGACCAATTCTCTCCCTGTCTCCCAGTAGCTTTCAAACATTTTTTTTCTTAGTGAATGGAATCCTGTTTTCAGATGAAATGATGTGTGGAATCCTAACACAACTGATACTATGCTATTTTATTAATAGAACTAGTTTATAAGCTTATTTACAACCTTTGCTTATTATCAAGATGACAATGAAACTTATTTTCATGAATACAACATTTAAAAATTAGATGCTAAGGTTGGTGGCTATAGCCTTATATCAGGCTCAGCGCCCAAAATTATTTATTTGGTTGCACAGTGTTGTGATAATCCTGATTTTCAGTGATAAGTAGTGACAACTGATAATAGGGTTTTTTTTTAACAGCTTGCCTTGCCATCTCAAGATACTCATCCATCAGTTTGATCCGTATGATTAAAAGCAAAATAAGTTTCTGTTTCAAAGCTGAATAATTGATAATATCTAATAAATCATTATATATAAGTTGGGACAAACATCCCAAACTTACAATATTAAAGCACAGCAGGAAAATAATCTTCGACACCTCCTCCACCTCATCTTCTGCCATACTCTCTCTCTCGGACCTCAGAGTTCATCATTAACGAGAACATCCCTTATGCCTTCGTGCTTCCGTAGGTCCGCTCATGCCGCCTCCCTGACACAGCGCGCCTTCACCATTTCCTCCTAGTAAACCCATCCATTTGTCAAGGCCTGTCTTCTGTGTCAGTGTCTCCAGAGTCTTCCGTGACACTCCCCTTTCTACTCCCCGGGCTCCCCCACCCTCCAAAAAGGGCACAATTAATTGTTCCGTCTGTGGTCGTATAACTCAAGCCCTTATTAGAATCCAGTTTGTATTATATGGTTGCCTGTGCATCGATCTCCTGTCTAAAGTGAGCATCTAAAGGCATGACCTGTATCTTAGCTGTCTTTATAGTGTTCAATTAATATCAATATTCTTATATACTAAGTTGAATTAATCTCTTATCAATCTTTTTCCTGCTTTTCAACTTCTACTCTCAGAATGTTTTCACTCTAGAAGGGACCTTGAATCTGCAGTAGAGAAAAAGGTTGTCTAAAAAGCTGAGTAAGAATTGCAGACTTAGGTGTTTGAAGGGCCCATTTCCAAGGTTGTGTCTCGTTACAGTGTGTGAATTTCCTTCCCAGTTGAAATGAAGCGTTCTAAAAGGCAAGAATTATATTTTATTCTGTTTATAAATCTCCCCCAGCACCTAGCACATATACTGCACTGAGCGGATCCACGCTGGAATGAATTTATTCCGCAAATGAGGAGACTGGCTGTGACATCTCTGTGTCTAACCTAATGGTATGATTTATCTAGTGGTTGATGGTCTTCATTACAGGCTGTTAATGCAGAGCTGATTTCTGTTGGACATTAGCTAATTGCCACGGTTCATCTCCAATCCATACCAACATGAATGCGAGCTTTCCTCGTGCCAGTGTCAATAGGGTAATTATGACTATAGCAAAATTCAAAATATAACAGAATATTGTTTATTAGATTAAAGTTTGTCATTAATTGGGAATTCCTTCAGTTCAGATTTCTGTAAAGTTTAAATTTTTTGTAAGGAAGGATTATTGATACTTAAAAACGTCTCGATGTTTGCTATCTTTGAGGACTATTTTTCACTTCTCTTAATGTAGACGGATTTATATATTTTTCCAAAACTAAAGTACATCTCATTAACATTTTCCAGTTGAACTTGGAAACATGACATCTTCAAGCCAGGTAGCTCTCTATATATACCAAGAAAGCCAATTAAATACTTCATAACAAGTTATCTTCTTATGAAGCCGACTTACCTGCTTTCCCTGTGAGGTCTCTCTCGTCTGCTCCACAAGTCTGTATGAAAGTTGATTTAGGCATTTTCTGAGCAAGGCACTGATGGAACCAAGGCACAGAGGAGAGAACCCCTGTATACTTAAGAAAAGGACGAGAGAGCTGTTTCTTTTTCTGGCTCAGTTAACACGGTAGTGCTTGCCGAGTCCCGTTCACCCCATGGGTCGCTCGCTACCTTGCGTGCACTTGCAGCAGCCCTACGGGAACGTGGAGCCGTCTTGTCACGTCATATGGGCCGATAACAGCTGAGGTTCCGTGTTAACTTTTATTGTCAGGCAGGCCGTAAAAGAGACTGTCCGGGATTGGCTTCTGCTTTGATGTATGAAAAGGTTGCTGCGTGAAGAAGACATCACGTAAAACAGCACGCTGGCAGCGGTGTTACTAGGTACAATTGTAAGTAGAGCAAATAATCACTGACTCTGATGAGGTTCATTACCCTCCCTTGCTGCATTCTATACTTTCGAGGGGGTGGACCCTCAGCAGTACAGCGTCTTCCCAAAGGAACGAGCCTCTCCCTGGCTCTCCTTGGGTTAGTGTATTTCTCCAAAGGGTTCCTCTTAACAGTAGCTAGCCATGTGAGGCTGGTCATCTAAGAGGGGATCATTATGTAGGCCAGTGACAGCATCGAGTAATTACCTATTGGGTTTGTCTCAGGCGTATGTGCGTGCACACAGTCCCACACAAACCCCAGAGATGGAAGGACTCTGAGATTCTGGCTCCTGAGTATCTGTAATAGCTCCAAGTAGTAGCAGGTGGCTCTTCTGGGAAATGGCACCTATAGCTTCTTGCTCAATAGGACTTTTGTTCCCAAGGAGAATAGTCATTACTTTGCCTCGGTTTTTTAGTTTCAATGCACTTTGGTATGGTGGAGTGTCTTTTATGCTGTAAAAACTTTCCTTCCCTTTGAAATCTTTGTTTGGTCTCTCTCGTTCGTGTTGCGTCTTAATATGCAAGAAAGGCAGCTGTGTTTTCCTTTAAGCAAATATAATTGTGGGGGAAGGCGTCTCTGTTTATCCTTCGGACAGACACATTGTGGGTAATGCCAAAAAAGAAAAAAAAATAGGCTCGGGACCCCAGAAAAATTGTGTAAATCTTTTCAACTCTCTCTAAAGCAGACGAGTGCTGCCCTTTATATGGCTGCCTCCTGCAACTGGCATTTTCTTTAGAGCCAGCAGCTGTGGGGGTACTAGGGACGAACACATGCACAGGAGAAATCGCCACCTTTCTTTCGGTTCCCGGGTATAGACAGAGATGTCCTGTGTGTGTGTGTCTTTTCTGACTTCTGTCTGTTCTTCAAGCAGCCACATTTCTGGTGATTAGAACCTACCTCCATTTTCACGTTCCACATTATTTTGAGGCTTTTACGTGCCATTTATCGAGTTAAATTCTGGCAAGATTTTGCCATTCTCTCATCTGTTGACTTCTTTATGCAGGGAGACCCTTTGTGCACGCGTGGGAGACGTCAGCTATCCTTGGGCACAGAACATGGCCCCGGCCCAAGCAGGTTGCATCTAGTTACTTCACATTGTCTGGGAGACTCCTGTTCCTGGAACGGCTCAGAGCAAGAAGGCAGGCCCCGTCATACAGCAGAACGCACAGCAGCAGCTAGGGAGAATCACATTTGGCCCACAAGCGCGCAGGCAGTGAGGTGCTGCTCAGGAAGCCAAGTTATGAAAGTTGGACGCGAGATGGTGTCGTTAAGGGCTTTCTAGAGAGAGAGGGAGAGAGCAGTTAAATTCAAAGGCAAATGAATGGGAATGTCAGTATATGGGGTAGTCAGTCCTAAAACGGCCATGCAGGCAATCTAGTGACTGTCAGATAACAGTCTTTTAAACAGGTACTTTAAAAAGGAGTAAATAGCAAATCCGAACCTCAAATCAGATCTAAACACAGGCTTAACCATTATCAGGGGCCCACTCTTCTTTCTCCAGAAAGTAACAAAATAGACTGTTAAATCCAGATGAGTTTTCTTGGCTCTGCCTGCCTATTAGAGGGATGTGGAATGAGTCAGAATGGGGTATTATCTGGTCTTTTTCTTACTTTCAGAAGCCTGGGATTTTATACGGCAAAGTGCTCCTTGGAAGAAAACCAAGCCTGTTGTGAGTTTCAGCATCACAAAATACTCAGCCTCACCTGCAGGAGCATAGGAGAGAGCAGACCCAGAGGGTCCGACCCAGTGCTAAAGATAGAATCCCGGGGGAAGCTTTAGAGCAAGGAAAGTTAAGGAAATTTGGTGTCAGGCACCAACTCTGATTGTAGTGGCTCCCTGCAGCATTTTGTTGAGAAGTATTCTGAGATGGTGACAAGGCTCAGGCTGGAGTGTCATGATGGCCCCGTGATGTCTGTCATCGGTGCAAGCACTGAGAGAGCTGGCATTTTTCCTTTGTATTTGCTACCCCTGTATTAGAAGCATATATAAAAATCTGTTTATCCTTTAATTGACAGTGCCTAAACCGGAAATAGGAAGAGTGGAGAAGAGAAAGGAGCAAGGGAAGGAAGCAGAAGGAAGAAAGGAAGAAAGACTTTATAGTGCAATTTTGATATCTTTTCTCTTTTCACTTTTCCTCCTACCAGCAGGTTCGGGGAAATGAAATACCACATAACAGGACTCCCTATTTTGTTACCTCTTGTCCTGATGTGGCTTCTAGGAGGAGAGTCTATTTCTTCTTTACTTCAGGCGACCTGAGCACCAGTGAAACTGTGGCATTTGCAGGGACCTAAAAAATAATCAGGAGAGATACAACTGTTGGCAAAATGTCCTTAACGCGCAGTCATAGCTGCCAGTTTCTTTGTAATAAATAAGAGAATGTATTAACATTCCAGTTTGATTAGCATTTGCAGTACAGGCAAAGATATTAACCTTCAGTGCATTTCCGAAATAGAGTCTCATGGGCAGAAGCCTTAGTTTACAAGCAGAGAAATAAAGACTTCATTTGAATGACCTCTTTCCTAAAGACGAGAAGTATTCAAGCTCCATCTGTTAAGCGATTCGTCCTTCAGTCGAATATTGGCACTTTTAGCTTATATTGGAGATGTAAAAGTGGAAAAATTGATGATACTTGGTAGAAATTAATATTATAATTGATTTACTCTCATGTTGAAAAGTTTTAATAAAAGCCCCCAGTGCTTTATTTCATTATGGGTGGTTTTGATAAAAAAATTATCTCGTTAATTTATTCAATTTAGATAACCAAACCAGTTATTCAGACCTCAGCTGAAGTTAGAATTCCAGGCAATACCAAGATCTTCCTCTTTCAGAATTCTTCAGTCCTAACTCAACTGGAAGTGCTGGCCATAATCAGCCTGTTTTTGACAGTTTACAGTGATCAAATTAGGCAGATAAGTTTAAAATTTCTACTTCACGATATGCTATGTAGCCCAAACCATTATATATACCTCTTACTATGGTGTATGAAATGAAATGATAGAACAAAACTCCAAATTTTGCAAGCTTTCTGCATAACAGGTTAGTCACGTGCAGTGAACTTCTGAGCAGTACTCAATCCACAAATATCTGTTGTAGTTTTATTATGTGTAAGGTTCTGGGTTCTCATTCGTCCTTCAAAGGCTACTCATTCAGGCACAGAGAGAAACATCTTGTAATTTCTGATCTGGTTTTCTTTGCATCCTGTATTACAGAAAAGAGAATCCTTCTATCCCATTCTTTCCCAGCCTCGGCTTGCGGACCGGGCTGCAGGGCCATTACAATCAGTGCTGTCATTGCCTGTCTTATTTTAAGGCATTTGAAAATGAAATCATTGTTAGCACTCACGTATTTCTCCCCGTTCCTGAATGTCCTTCGGTGGTTAAAGTTTCTGAGGGTGGGGTAGGGAGAACAGATCTCACAGCGTGAATAAACTGAAATGTTATCTGACATTTTTAATTAACACTGGCACTTCTGGGCCTCCTGCGGAGGACCGCCAGCTTGACTTTACAAAATGACATTTCTGACACTAAAAACATAGAAACTCACTGAAAAAGGCTGGAAACCAGTTTCTGGCCTTTTTGAATACTGGTTTAATGGTAACAGAACTTTCAATCGTGTGGTGTTCATTATTCTTGAAATGTCCAACTTGTTTTAGACAGGGTTTTGCCACTGTTAAAGCAAATTAAAGCAGTTTGCCATCAATTCCGTTGGGTTGCCCCTCACTGCCTAGTCACAAGTAGCAGCCCTGCCACCAGCAGTGGGCAAATCTGTGCCAAGTGTAATTACTTCAAATACAATTCCATTTATTCATAGGGAGGACTGTTGCTCCCCGTGGGAACTTGGTTGAGGAAAGAAAAGATATATAGGTTTATGTTAATTATAGACACCATGCTAGAGGTTTGATTTTTAACATGAGTGCAGTTCTGTAATCTCTTCATCCTGAACACATGCGGGAACCTTCTTTTGCCACCCCTCGAATACTTTGGGGCACCTTCAAGTTAGGTGAACAGTGAGCAATTCTCACGTGGATTTTATTCTCAGACTTGGATTTTAAGTTGGCTGTTCGAAAGTGGATACCCACTTTGCTTTGGAAATAATGTGGTAACAGTTGAGTTCCTTGAATAAGCTACTGCAATTTATTAGTCGAAATAATAACAATAGCAGCTACTGTTTATTAAAAAGCTTACTATGTGCCAGGCATCGTGTCGAGAGCATGAACATCGTCTTACTAATGTATGCAGCAGTCTTAAACAGTGGGACCTGATGAAAAAGTTGCACCTTAGAGAGGTTAAGCAACTTGCCCACGCTTCCATAGCAAGTTAAAAATGGAGCCCAGATCTGACGTATGCATTTTACATGCCAGACCCTGTGTTCAGCACCACAGTAAATGGCCAAAGTATGACCAGCAACTTTATTATGGAACCTCCCTTTGGTCATACTGCTTCATTGGAAAACTCGCAATTCCAGTTCGGATGTTTGGAGTATTTGTCTCCTGCCATACAGTTTGGCCATTCTTCCTCACACATCCACCTTGTCCCACACATCCACACTGGCGAACACAGTGGCAGTGAGAAGCAAAGAGGATGCCCCAGGGGTGAGGTGAGGAGAGGTGTGAGCAGCCTGTGGTGGTTGGCAGACGTCGGGCCAGGCGCTGGGCCAGGCACCGGGAGTGCCATGGTAGACTAAACAGACATGGGCTCTGCACTCTTGGGGCCTACAGTCTAATGTGAGAAATGACTGGTCACCCAAATAACTCCGAGTGTAGTTGTGAAGAGTGCCATGAGAGCAAATAACGTGGGAGTCACCTGTGAGGGGTCAGAGACTTAATCTCGTTAGGATGAGGTCTGAAGGCTAGAAGAGTGGGTGTTAGGGGACACGTAGTGCAAGGGCATTAAAGCCGCAAGACCAGCGTGTGTTTAGACCCTGAGGAAGGAGCTGAAAGGAAGCGCGTGGGCTGGAGACAGGCAGGAGGCTACGTCTTGTCGCACCTAGAAGACCATAATTAGTATTTCGAATTTTACCACGAGAGCAGAAGGGCGTCTTTGAAGGGTTGAGGTGGTGACCTTGAACGGTGTAAGATCGCTTTAAAAGGACACTGCAGTCGCTTCGTTGGTAATGAATTGCAGTAGAGATGAAGGTGGGAATAGAAACCAGGCTGAGAATAGAAACCAGGAGACTACTCAGGAATCTTTCAAAATATTCCAGACAGGTGGTTATAGTGGCTTGGGCTAGGATGACAATGGAAATGGAGAGAAATAGGTCCTTTCCAGATGTCTTTTAGAGGTTTAATCGATAATACTTCGTGACAGATTGGGTATCAGGAATGAGAGAAAGGGAAGGGTCAGAGACAACTCGCTGATTTTGGAGGTTCCATTTGAAGGCTCCCTTAGTTGGGAAAGAAAGAATAAATTGGGGGTAGAGGAGGGAATTAAGAGTTCGATTTCAAGCACGCAGCGCCTGTAACGCCTTCAGTGTAAATAGCGGTAGGTGGGAAGGCTGGGCTAGGGATACAAATTTGACAACCGTCAGTGCTCAAGTGAGGTTGAAAGCCGCGAGAATGGTCGAGATGACGGTGCAGAGAGTAGAGAGAGAGGCGTCCAGGCCAAGGCCCCGAGGAACTCCCATACTCAGCGGCCGGGGGAAGGCGAGCTGGAGAGGAGGCGGAGGAGCAGCATAGTGCAGTATTAGGGAAGCCCAGAAACCCCTTTCAAGGAGGAGGGCTGACTGACTCAAACAAGGCTGTGCCGATTGGTCCTATAAGATGTCTACTAAAAATCGATGGATTTGGCCGCCTGCAGGTCGCCAGCTTTAGAAGGGTCATTTTATTGAACGATTGAGGGAATGTCACTTCGGTGTGGGTAGGAGAGAATGGATGGAGGGTAAGGGGGTGGAGGCAGTTGTTGTAAGGATACTACTTGCTAGAACTGTGCTTTCAATACTGTGATAGCCACGAGCCGCATGTGACTGTTTAGATTTAAATTTATTAAAATTGAGTAAAATTTAAAATACATTACCTTTCATTTGTAACATTTCCGATGCTCAGTATCTGGCTGTGACCACTATATTGGACTGCATAGATCTAGGACATTTCCAACATTACAGAAAGTTCTGCTGGATAGCCCTGTTCCAGAGGATGTTGGGATGCTAGTGACATGACCTAGCAGAGAAAGTGATTGAAGATACAGAAGTTCCCACTAGAGAGCAGGGTGGGGGAAGGTGGGAACTGGAGCCGTGTGTAGGAATACCTTTCTTTTTTATAAGATGGCAGTTTTCCTCCACAGTAACAACAGAAAAGGTGCAGGCCCAGATTTCATGATTAGAAGATGAGTGAGTTAGCTCTTGGTTTCTGTTTTTCTCAATGAAAAATAGAAAAAATTAAAAAAAAAAAAAAAAAAAAAAAAACAGCCAGGAACGAAGGGGTAAGATTTTTGAAGTGATTGGGGATGGCATAAAATAATCATCGTAAAGAAGGCAAGAGTGAATTTACCGTAGAAATGTGGGTAAGATTTTTGAAGTGATTGGAGTTGGCATAAAATAATCATTGTAAAGAAGGCAAGAGTGAATTTACCGTAGAAATGTGAAATCGTGGTAGGGAGAATTTAGTGTCTATTTATGATTCAATAATGATTCTAGTTTCCCCGGTTGTATGATTTTTCTCCGGAAACACTCAACTAGAGGGCTGTATTAAGGGACATTCGTAAAGCAGACATTTGTAGATCGGGGCTCTGCGTGATGGCTTAGATGAACTCTGCTGAATTGGAACCCTTGGGGAGATGTAGAACTAATAGAGCTCAGTGTGGGGAATCAAGCCCAGGGCACGAGTTGAGAACTGCATTGTTCGGTCCCACAGTAATACATCATGATCGCTTTATATAGGAATCACTGAGATTCTACCTCTGAAATACTCTACACATATGAGACTCATCATAAGCATTTGGAGAATTTGTGTAGTTTTTGTTTTCTACATTTCATGGTTGGTCTTGTTCATTTCAGTCTTAGCAGCAGCCTGGAATGTTAAAACAATTTGCTAAATCTTGCCTGTCCTGTGCAAAATGCATAAATCCATTTATGTAACACAAGGGTTTGTGTATTGGAATTTAATACCTTCTTATGGCATCAGTACTGAATACTATAGTTGATCAGAACAACAAAAAAGAAGAAACATTAGAAGTTTCAAATTAAAGAGTAATTGCATGGTTGTTCCATAGACGCATGTATAGTTTAATGTGATTATAGGTATCATAAAAACTTTTCATTTTCATTAGCTATGTAATGCTTTGGAGGCGTATCCTTCACTTATGCGGTATTAAGTAGGGAAATATTAGCTACTTGAATTTATAATGTACTCGTCTCCCAAAAATTGGCAAGTGGTGTCAGCATAGGTGATTAGTTGTGCTTAAAATCTAGAGGTGAAACAGATTCTAAGTTAGCAGTCACCTTCTAAGTTATTCTTTTCCCTATCAGTTACCTTAACTATATCAATTTCCCAAATGTAAAGAGACTTTCTTCTCATTTCCAGGGACTTTTCAGGGGATTAAGAGGTTAATATTTATAATACCCTGAGCTTCAAAGATGCAAGGTGGCACTATGTACAAAATCATGTTGCTCGAACATTTTTTTTTTTAAAGCCTCTTTGTTCAAACCCATTGAAATGAATTTAGTTCCTATGGAAACTTACCGCCATCGTAGACAGTGCCCTTACCCACAAGAGCGAAATAAAATCAGAGAATGAGTTCACGACTTTATAACGTGGCTTGGGAAGTGGACATTAGGAATATGTGTTGTTGTGCTCTCTGGCTTTTCTCCTGGTTCGTATTAGATTGTCTTTGAAAACAACCTTACAGAAAACAACCTTGTCCTTTGAGGCCAGATTAGCTAAAGAGTGGTTTAACAGAAGTCCCCGTGAGTTCTCTTTCACCCGGCACCACAAGTAGAAGCTTGCCAGGAGGCGAGGGATATGAGAAATATTTTGGAAGTAAAATTAGTTACAGGAGGTAGAAAGAGAGAAGGAAGAATCCCGCCTGACTCCTAGAAAAAGTGGGCATTTCACAGGGTGTGCGTTCAGTAGCATCATGTTGATGAGCTTGAAAAAGGGGCAGCTGAGGGCAAGAGACTCTTCGGAGGCTGATAATAAGATAATAAGACTAATCCATGTATGAGCTGATAGCTTAGCCTAGGGTGGTGATAGGGGAAACCGAGGAAGGTTTGGAAGTGATACTCTTCAAAGACAGACCTAACAGCCTGACACTCTTAATGATTTCTTGACTATACAGTATTAAGTGAGAGAAAAGGGCCAAAATTCAATGCATGATGATGAGCTACCAGTATCGCTGTTGGTGAAAAAATGGGGGTGGGGAACTCTTGTTTGAATAAGAAAATGGAAATCAAATGAATTAAACAAGTCCAGTTGATATTTAGCCTAGTGGTCTTAGAAAGAATATAAGAGAACCACCAGGTCTAGTCCCTGGCTTCCGGTGCGGAAGAGGACTATCTGTGTATTTTATGGAAAACCGAAGCCTAAAGAAACTTAAGATCACACGGCGATGACAAACCATTGAAAAACCCATTCAGTCACATGCGACGCAATAGGAGAAGCTTCAAAGAGGGAAGAATCACTTTGCCAGGAACCATAGAAGAAAAGCAGGGCAAAAACCTGAGTTTTGGGGAATTATGAACAATTAGGAGAGGGAAGGAGGGAGGGGGCGAGAGAACAATGGGGGAAAAAAGAGAAAGGACTACTTTCACTGACGGACAAGAGCTTCGTGGATGGAGAAAGTTTCCAGGCCTTTCAGACCTCATGGTACATTTGACTCCCAGTGGTTTGCCCTGTGACTTAAAATAATTGGGCACTTGGTCTTTTTTTCTCAGTTTTTGAGATATTAAATCAGAACGGCTTGTGCTGAAGGCTGACATATTTGAGAGCATCTTGCATTACTTCCCAATTTACATTTTTATCTTTTTGTAGAGTTTGCGTGTGAGATTTCATATCTGGTGTCCCAGTGTTCTCTTCAGCTTTCAGTGTCTTCTATTTGTGCCTAGAGCACTGGTGGAGGAGAACAGACTCTCTAATAGCGATTTCTCAGGGCATATACAATACACGTAAATAATATGGCGTTGTAATCTTTAAAATGAATTACTTCCTGATAAGCAACACATGCCCATCGTCAAAAATTTAAATATCACATGCACAAGTAAATCTCCTTCTTAAGTCCACGATCTCCTATCCAAGTCCCTTCCTTGGAACCAACCGCTGTTACCAGTTGTGAATTTTTAGGTATATTTTAAACATATATCAGCATATGTATATTACATGATTTAAAATTGAACTTGAGTGCCCGATGAGCTTATGCAGAATAATTATAGTTGATCAACAACCATAAACTCTGATTTTTCAAATGTATTTTATGTCAAGCTTTCTCCATTTTCCATTAACCATTAATGAGCCATTAATTTCAGCGTACGTCTGCTTTGGAGAGCAAGACCTATGGTAAATGTATAACGTGTGGTCATGGCGGGAGGAGAGTCTCTCTTTTATCACGTGCTCCTTTTTTTTTTTTGCCCAGAATCCCCATTACTGTCGGATGCCTCATCTAGCTTTTGTGGTTTCCCACCAAACAAACAATTTCCTTCCACTCCTCCCGCATCTCACCAGCCTCATTTTTTAGATTCTTCACAGTGGACTTTCTGCTTTAACCAAGAAGTCCGTGTTTTTCCTTGATCCCATCATGTGTAGCATGGACCATGCCCCGCTTTCTGCCCTTCTTGCTTTTCTTTAAAAGTCTGTCGAAAAACTCTTTTTTTCACACCGCCTTCCCCATTCACTCAACTTCTGAGCACACCTTTACTTGTTACTGTGCTTTAAAGGAATTCCTCCATCTGTAGATGGTTTTCTGATCTCTATGCAAATTGCCATATGAATCTTTAAAAAAAAAAAAAGTCCGTTAGCGATGTCACTGCCTCTAGCTCCAGCCTTTCCTTCTCCCTTCCTCCGTCGCTTTTACCTATTTCCCTTTTCTCTCTGGAATGCCTGTCTGTCCACTCTAGCTGCCCCATTCTTTAAGACCCTGCTGCCATTCCCTCCTCTCATGGAGACCTTCTCCAGTTATCTCCAGCCAGATAGAATCCTCCCCTTGTGTATTTTCCCATTGCCAGTTGTACTGCATAAAAAGGAGCTCTTATGAGATGGATGTCTCTCCCTCTCTCCTACACACACACACACACACACACACACACACACACACACACACACACACACACACACACACACACCTTTCTCTCTCTCTCGTATATAACAGGCACTCAGTAAAGGATATTGAACTGACCTACTCCACTGCGTCCATTTCTTTATTGCTAGGCATCAAATTCCATGGCCTTTTACCAGCCTTCATCCTTTTTGGCGGTCTTCTCTTTCATGAAATTCTGATTTCCCCAGCCTTGCGAGGCGGCATTTGCCGGCTCTTCTCTCCACTCTCAGCTCTCTGACTGGTGCATCTTCCTCCCTGTCACTGTACCACATGCGTTCGGCCCCTGAGGCTCCGCTGCCCTCCCTGCCCTCCGTCTGGGCACTCGGGGACGGGTCTCACAGGGCTTCCCAGTCTGCGATTGCAGCACAGCCCGTGCTGAGCTCCAGCTCCACACTTCTCGTCGTGATAAGTTGTTTCCACTCGGGGCTCCTGAATTACTTGAGCACTTTCACCCTTTAACTCCCCGGGCCTCACCCACACGTGCATCGCCCAGTCTTTCCTCTTTTTCATCTCCCCGCCCTGTCGGTTACCGCGCCCCTTCCATCCTGGCTCGCCAGTGCCTTCATTCCTCCCTGTTTTCAAAGCCGTCCGGCTCCTCCCAGCCTCGATAGTTCCCGCTTCCACCCACCTGGTTTGTTCACATCAAGTCATCCTTTCTGAGGTGGCACCTTCATCATTTCACTCTCTCATTCGGAAAGGCCGGTGACTTGCAGTCTCTTACTGGATTGGAGGGCTGTGCACACCCGCCCTCCAGCCCGAGGTCCCTGAACGCGGCCGGCTTGACCGAGCCTGGGCCTTGGCTCACACGGACCCTCTCCAACGTCCTGTCTGTCTCTACAGTCCCACCCTTCACTCAGGGGTCTTTTAAAGCCGCATCTCCTTTCCTCACGGGCTCCCCAGACTGCCCCCAGCTAGAAGCGATGTCTCCCTCCGCAGCACAGTTGTAGCGCCCACTGCTGCTGTACTGTTTCCTGTGCTCCCTGTGCCACCTGTGACCTCTGCCAGTGTGTGTTTTTCGCCCTCCTATTGTGTCTACACACCCTTAACTGCCCCTTTCACGGCGTATACTCCGTGGCCACCACTGTGACGTCCACATGGCGTTTTTCTGCCTGGCAGCCCCGCGCCCCCGGAGGTTTGCTGGCATGGCCCATGGCACTCATTTCGGGATTTCCGTCTTCCAGTGGTGGTGTCTCAGCATTCTGCCCTTCGAGCCATCAGAGGGATGGAACACAAAAGGCTTATCTCTCCCCCTCCCCGGCCACTGCTCCCCGCCACCGTCATGTTTTTAGCATTCTGACACCGAGAGGGCGAATCGACATGGACGATTTTTTCTTTCACTGATCACTAAAATAAATACATTTGCAATTCCTACAGTTAAGGGAGTCAGACACATTTCTTCCTGTGTGTATCTCGCATTTGGAGCTCGCTCTCAAAATATAGTGGAAAGAAGAGTTTACCTAAAGGACTATAACACCCTCTTTCGCTACACACTCATATTAGGTCTTAACCTCGTTCTTTAGGATGTGGCACAGTCCTCTTTGAGATATGTGACAGTTTTGAAATTTTTAAAATTAAGCTTTTCTTGACCTATCTAGTATTAAAAGCACTCTCTCAAATTTGATCACAGCGGGGAAGAGGAAGGGGTATGGTATGTATTTCTATGCTTGGGTGACTCAGATGGAGTTTCACCAAACGTCTCACCCCCAAATCACCCCTCAGCTGAGGAGCATAAAAACTCATCCCAGTGGTAATTCACTTGAATGTGTGTGCTCAACCATATTTCTGCACAGGCTGCTGGTACCATACTATCCAACTGGAAGATTCTGTGATTCTCTGCTATTACCACAGCTAGATTTCTTTGATGAAAACGATATAATAAGGCCTATGAAACGAGTAAGTCTCCAAAGTTTGAAGGTCGTGTTCAGGATGGGAGTGGTGTTCAGCGTTCCATTAAATTTGCTCGGAAGGTCTGAGGTTCATTGCAAGGATCCTCTGTCAGGAAAACCGGCTGCATTGCCAGGACTAATGTCCCCTGCTCCTTGGCTCTACTGGGAACAACCACATTGGCTGTATATCCATTTTTCCTTTTCCGAACTCAAGGACTTTCTGCAGGAAGGATGGGTGAGGAGGGGAGCAGTGCCCGCTCTGGGACTTGGAGTTAAAGTTACCTCTGGAAACAAACGCTGCCGCTTGCTTTAGTTCCACAGCCTGGCACGTGCAGCCGGAATGAATCCGACCCATGCCTTCCCTTTCTCTTCCAGGATTCCCCTCTCATTCTGTTAAGTTCTTTTGCTTCCCAATATCCTTCCACGTTACCCATCTTATCCCAGTTCCTCCTGTTTCCCTCTTGCCTCCAAATACGGGCATTGATCCAGGACCGGATTACCTGTTTTTTTCCTCCTTGGCCATATCAAGTAATAAAACAATCTAATGGTTACAAAAGGC
>NW_006434839.1:7217416-7221154 GCF_000325575.1 Pteropus alecto
GTAATTTGGATCACCCATTGAAAGTTAGCACCAGAGCCCTCCTACCAAGACTTAGCGATGGGAAGCTTCTCTCAACATGCATTTACTATTGGTAGGTCTGAAACTGGGCTTCTAGCCTCTGATTATGTCCTTATGGATTCTCTACTTGACTCAAAAACTTTGTAAGTTTTTACTATACACAGTTACTCCCACCCCTCCCAATGAAGCCTGTGTTAGCAGGTGTCCTGAACACAAACACCAAACTTTTCTCCAAAGGAAAACGGGAGTTCAGAAGGCTGAGCGTCACCAGGTTATGGGTGTGTGCACATCCCCCAGGTCAAAGGAGGTCTCTCCTCTCTGTCTCTATAGTCTAGTACTTAAAGAGATTCTCGGGGCCGGTCCTCGCTTCCCCTTCACCAGTGATGGAAGTCCTCTTATCTGGAACACTGTATATTTGGTTTCCGTCACATCCAAAACAAGATCTCTGGGTTTGCTTAGCACTATGTTTACAACTTCATTACTTGCCGATCTCATCATGAGCCCTTGCGTACACCTCTGTCTCCCCACACTGGACTGCGAGCTGGCCGAAGGCAAGGGCCACGTTGTGTTTATCCCCTGTCGTGGTGGATGGCATGTAATGAATGCTCGATAAATATCTGTGGCTTAATCATATTTCTTGTGGGAGTGATTGAGCACATGGAGGAATGAAGGAACCAGCCAACCCTCATATTTTCCATCCTTGGGCTGATTTTAGTCCAAAGTAAGGATTACAATTTCCAAAGTAAAGATACGGGAAATGGAAATAACTCACAAAGCCTAGAAGGTAAAATAACTTAATTTGTGTCGGCAGAAGTCCGACATATTATATAGCTACACATATTTAAAGTAAAAAATTGAAGGGCGATGCATCACGTCTACTCAAGATTAATGTTTTCTAAGTTGTGTAATTAGTTACTTTACAGAATCAGGTGATAGAAAACCCCATGCTTTTTTTTAACATTAATAATGGTAATGATAATGATGACGATGCTTTTCTTAGCCTTGAAGACTAATTGAGATATTTCAAATAAAAATAATGTAGTGTGTGTTAAAATTACTGTCTCATTCATACATTGATATATCCTTTGAAGATTTAAATTTAATGTTTGGCCCTGGACATCTTTTCATTTCCAAAGGGACAAAGAGAATACTTCTCCAGATATTTTCATTCTTATAACCAAGGGCCACTTCTGGGAGCTGTGATTTTATTTTGTTACTGCCATGTGTGTGGCAGGTGATTTTTCTACCCAGGATACTTTGTATAAACTGCTGCTCTCAGGCACTGTTAATGCAAAGAGCTGTGTTGTTAACCCACCGGCACCCGTTTCTATTACAGCATCATTACTTGACATTTATTTAGCAATAACAATATTCCAAGCATCATTAAGAAAGAAAGGCAGAGACGGAAGGATGTCTTATACCTCTCTAAATTAAGGCTCACCCGGACTAAAGTGCAATATGTTAGCTGTAGAATTTCACCTAATGAGAAGTCTTTGTGGGAGCTTCATGAAATAACATCTCATGAGTATTCTGTTGTCCTAAAGTAAATATGATCTGGAAGTTGATTTGGGGTCCTTTCAGATTTAACGTTGACATTGTGTTCTCTGTCCTTAAACTCTGTATAATTATTTCCTCTTATTCCAGGTATTTTTTATGTGAGAAAGAATTATTTTACCTCTCTTTTTAGGGATATAAACTTTGCAGCACATAGTCCAAATGCGTCAAGCATACCATGATGTGGTGGAAAATAAAAATCGGCCAACTGATTTTTTTTTTTCTGCCTCATACCAGATGTCTGACTTCACAGATCTTTTCAACTGAATAAATATTTCTTGTCAAAGACGTTATTACTTGGAAAATTTTTCTGAAAAAAATTTTTTTTTTTTACTAACATTAAGTTGCCTTTAGCCTCTCTAGGTCACCAGGTTTTAAGAAATTATTTACAAAACCAAAGAGTTGGAGGCCCTGTTCTTTGGAGATACAGCAGAAGATGTCCCCATTTTTCTCCAGACTCTTGGAGGGGCGGGGTGAGCCCACATAGCAGAATCGGACCCACAGGGCCTCTCTGTGAGGAGTAGAGTAAGAGCTGCCTGCTCAGGACGGGAAGCCAGACACTGGGGATCACTGTAGTGTCAGAGTGTATTATTGACCACTGAGCACCACGAGAAGACAGAGCCAGCCAGCCCCCACCAGCCGTCATGTGGTCACATGTTACTAAGTTACAGCTCTTATCATAGGTTTGCCCTAACCAGCTCCATCATTTCCAAGTACCCAACATTACTGAATAAGGAAGAAAAATATATTGCAAAGTTGGGAAGCTCTTTGTTCACCTTATATTCTGGTGTGTTTGTGCTCATATGTTTGTCTAAGAAAAGTGTATCTGTGTATGTACAGCACTGTATTATTCATCTGGGATAGGTCACCAGAGGTCCTACCTCTGGGATTTTCCTGGTCGGAGGGCTTTTATTCAGGATCCTAAAATCTGAGGGAAGCCGGGCAATGCTTTCTCCTCCTTCCTTGGAGATCAGCTTCCTCCTGTGGATCCAGATTATTGAGCTATGATCCTGATATCTTTTTCTCAAGTCAACAGTAGATTAAAATTAAACTATTAATTAATAAAATATTTTTGTAGTATAGAGTTCTACATACTCTGTTGTATTTCAGGCCAAAGCTGAGTTTGTCTTTTACGACACCCAGGTTGAATCTGCTGGTTGAATGGTACAGTACTCGCTGTGGGTGATGGTCTGCTATCAGCTTGATTGGTTCATTGAGCCAGGCGCTGGACCAGGTCTAGTCAAAGTCAGCATTTTCTCCTCCTCCTCTTGGCATTTTTTTGTGTTGGGGTGATACACAACATCATAGTTAGCATTCGCCATTTTAGAAAACAAATGTAAGAAATGTTTTCTGTTTTTATTTCATTTTATTTTTTAAGATTTTATATCAAAATATATATGAAGACAAATCAAAACTAAGAAACTAGACCCCTTTTAGAGATGGTTGGCCTCTAAAATGTAATTGTAGAAATTTGATTACAGCTTAGACAGACATATCATTAATAAAGACGGTTAGCAGTTATTAAGAATGTCAGAGAAGCTTGAAATTGAGTTTTTCTTTCAACCTTGGATTGTCGGAAAGAGGCTGTGTACATTTTATTCTGAGAAATAATATTAGAATATTGTAATTTAAGGTAAAATTTAAAATGAAAAAAATTTTAATAAAAGATAGTGGATACATTTGAGAAATACTTTTTTATATTGCATTTTGTGATAGCTGTATTATAAATGATAATAGAAACGAATGAATTATTATTACATATTTTTAAATATTGGCAATGTGCTTGGTACTTTTAGTTTTGTGTTGTAAAAGAAAAGCAAAAATCCTGACCACTGGGCTTAATATCTAATGAAACATTGAGTGTAGAATAAAATTAGAGGTTTTGCATCGTGCCATAGGAATTAGAGCTGAAGATTTGACTTCATGGCTCTGTTGTGTGCCTGCTTTAAATGTGGTAGATATTGTTTTATGAGGCCACCATGCAAGGCACATGATCACAACCTGTTGGAAAATCAGAATTTTCCTTTTAGTGCCAGCCATTCTCATATCTGTCTGTCTGTCTGTCCATCTGTTCGTCCAACCATCCATCCATCCATCCATCCATCCACCCATCCACCCACCCATCCACCCATCCACCCATCCACCCATCCATCCATCCATCCATCC